>NC_081413.1:568426540-568726540 GCF_030272615.1 Cryptomeria japonica
TTGCAAGCAGGCCTGATTTTTTCTTAAAAATCAATTCCAAACATCAAATTTATTCAAAAATCAAAATGTTAATCAATATTATTGCTGCCATTGATTTTTTCTTACAAATCAACTCTAATTTAGGATAATAGACATCAACTTTACTCAATCAACTCTAACTCAGGAGAATAGACATCAAATTTACCCAAAAATCAAAATGTTAACCAATACTTTTTGCTGCCATTATAGGAAGCCTCTCGGCTTAATTACATAGGCTTTCACTTTCATTGTAGATCATTTCTCAACGAAACCACTCCTTGTATATATTAACTTAATGTTGCTTGTAAATATTTTTACAATCATTGGTGAAACTCCCACCCTTGACGAATAATTTGCAAACAACATTAGGAGTAATTAACTACATAGGATTTACAAGGTTGATGGCACCTTAATCTTGAAATTAAGGTTATATCCAAGGTGATATGGAATAATAAGAACTAGAAATATGATAATCAAAGGAAGAGCATCTAGTTACTCTACGAACTAAAATATAGAAGCATTGGCTTAATGTGTGAATCTCTAACAAATTGTGATATAATATGACAATTCAATATGGACTCTACTAAACATGAAATGTTCATATAAGATCAATGTATCTAGAAATGATCAATATATAAGCTTTAAGAAGAGAATCAATATGTAATCTCTAAAATCATGATACAACCATAAGCAAAATCATAACATGTAAAATAAGAAACAAAAAGATATAAATGAACAAAGGTAGTACAAATAGAACGAGGGATAAAGGATGAACAAAAGCAAAGTGAACAACACAAATGGAAAATGAAAACAAAGGTAAAAGAAAAAGTAAGGCATAGGAAAGTAGTGAAGGAAAAGGTTTTTTTTTAAATGCCCACCAAGTAGGGAGGAAAATCATGTAAAACAAATATAAAGGTGAAATAGGTATAAAAGGCACGATAAATGAGGCATAATCCATAAGGGAAAAATGAGGAGTGAATATGAAAGTCAAAAGGATAAAAAAAAGTGAGGGTGAGATCCATGCTATAGCTATATATAGATATAAACTTTAGTGATGCTCATGACTTATTTAACAAACTTCTTTTTAGATGTTATTTGGAATTTCTAGGTGTTTCTCATATATTGAATTATAATCGTCCCAAAAGTCATCTTATATATCCTCTTGTTATTTTTCTTTTTCTCTTCTTTAATTTCTTTTTTAGTAATGTGTTTCTTCTTGGTATATCTTTGTGCTAGGTGAAAATACATGATCTCAAAGCCTAATACTAGGCATTTCCTTCATTACTTTATTCTTACCTTTTAGCTTGTGTTTATGGTAGAATGATAGCCATTTAAAGCACCAAACATTCATGTTTTTGATTTCATGTAGTATTTTTTTTGCATGGCACTGATGTGTTGGGTATTACTTTTACTTCTTTTAACTCTTAGTTGGTTCTTGTTCAATGGTTCCTTTCTTTTTATTTGGTGTATGGATAATATTATTGTTTGATGTTTCATTTATTTTTATTTGGTATATGTGATGAGCAAAGAATTATACTGAGAGCGGGGTGTAAATTAGTATAATACAATATTTTACTTTTTCAACTTAACAATCATAATAACATCAACTGCACAATATCAATAACAAGAAGAACACACAATTTACATGGAAATCCTTATAGGATAAAACCACTACAAAATATTCCTTATTAAAATTTGTCTTACAAACTTCACAAGCATTGACCTATTATAGGCACCAATCACTATTACTAAGCACCAACTTAGCAAAAGACGCCAATCTCTTCAATTTGTAGGCACCAACCTATTGGAAGCACCATACCCTACTACTAAGCACCAAATTAGCAAGAGACACCAATCTCTCCATTAGAAAGAACCAAATTCCAACCAAAATTCCACCCTATGCATGTTGCTTCTACAACGAATGAGAGACAATATTTCTCTTACAAAATCCTAATCATATTTCCTTCACAAAGATTCTACCCAAATATGTCTCTTAAATTTTCTTCAAGTTTACTCAAATTTAGATGAACATCATTGCATCAATTTCATATATGTTTCTTCATATTTGCATCTTCTTCCCTTAACAATGTGCTCATTATACATTCATAAGTTTGTTGCCATACTTAGGATTTGACCTCTAACTATGCCTGCTTTTTCATGTTTTGTTATTCACAAAATGCACATGTATTCTTCCTTTAAAATTCTTGTTTGGAATTATTTCTAATTAAATCCTTTTCACATAAATCTACTGGTGTATGTAAGATAATTTTTATTTTTATACTCTTCCTTCCACAATTTTTTCTCTTTTTATATCTTCATATTCAAATGAAAAGATACACTCTTTGAAAAGATATATCTATATGAAAAAAGACACAACCTTTATATTTGAAACTAATTGATATTTTATCTTATTCTCAAGTGTTGTCTCTTGTAAACTAATACTAATCCTTTTAATCTTTACTTTGAACACATTGCCTTCTCACAAATCTAGTTATTGCTTCATTTATGATATTTGATGCTCTTCTTTTTAATATATTTGTTTCTCTTATTGAAGAGCACACAATTATATTGAGAGGGAGGGTGAATCAATATATTAACAATCTTTTAGTTTTCAAAACTTGATTAGATGCAATAGCAATACTTCAAAAAGCTTAATCAACCACACATGCAAGATCTAGCAAGTAAGAGCTCATGATTTACGTGGAAACCCTTGCAAGAGAAAACCACAACAAAATATTGTTTTGTATTGAAAACTTCTTACAAATTTTGTAGGAACCAACCCACATGAGACACCAATCCCCTTAAGATGATTTCATAGACACCAATCCCCACAACTAAACACCAACTTAGCAAGAGACACCAATCTCTTCTATGTAGAAGTACCAACCTTGAAAGTGATAGAATTACTTAATATTGCTTCTTGAAAATATGAGAAATCTTATGCTATAGATATGCTTCCAAATTACTTGAAAGTCTACGAGAGGATCTACTCTTAACTTGCCTCAAAAATCTACTCTTATGGCTGCTTTAATTTGGCCTCAAAGTTTGCTATAGATATACACTTAGGTCTTCTTCAATTCACCCTTAAATTTTTCTCTAAATCTGCACTTAGATCTACTCCAATTGGCCCCTAAATTTTTCTCTAAATCTACATTTAAGTCTGCTCAAATTTGACATTAATTTTTTCTCTAAATATGCACTTAAGTCTGCCCCAACTCACCCTTAATTGCTGCTCTAAATCTACACCAAACTATGCTTACAATTCACCTTCTAGATTTTCTCATGAATAAGAATAATATTCAATAGATTTATTGCTTAGGATGAATCCCAATGACCTCTTTATATCCATCAACATGCCTCTTCAGAAACGATTGCAACTCCTCATTTAGATCGATTGAGGAAACTAAAAAAAAATTATTTGATTTGAAATTTGCCTCCATAATTTTGGGCACCTAACTCTACTAGGTTAGCTCAAACAAAAAAATGTAATTTTTAAATTATTTCAAAAGGGGGGTCATCTCTTTTAAAATAATATTTAAGTTCATTTTAAATTTTCATTAAAGTAAGGCAACATCATGAGGAAGTTGGCAATAATCGTCTTACCTTTGACATCAATGACAACATTTTGTACAACATGGGTATCGTTTTCCTCATAAGGATCAATAAAGGGCATGTGTATATAAATACCTTTGTGAAAATTAGTCTTTGGTTGTGCCACTTGAGACTCTTGTGGTTTTAGATAATATTTCTAACTTATTTTCAATCCTTTGTAACTCATCAAGATGTATCTTGTATAAATCATGTATATCATCATTTATATTGTAGGGTATATCTTGTGGTGTTTTCACAAATGTATCTAATGTAAAGTGACTATCATAGGTATTGGCTTGTAATGATCCTTTCATGTTTAACCATTTTTCCTTCATGCATAAATAAAACACATTGATATGAAATACTATGAATAGATTTACATTCCTTAATCTATGGTCTCCAAATAATACACCAAACTTATTAGAAGGATAACATAAAATAGATAACTCTATAGGTCCAATTTTTTTTGTAAAATAATGCATCCCAATGTGTTAATTAGCATTACATTATTCATTTTCAATGAAGCCACAAAATGTGCATATTATCAATCTCTAATATATTTGTTAAATAATGTTTCTTTGGTACAAATGTTATATTGATATGCAAGATAGATAAGAGAAATTCAATAGACGGTGAATTCTTGGAATTATCCAATATATATAATGGACCACAAAAGGTTTTTTTTGTGGGATCTTCTTATTATAAAATGTAATGAATGGTGAAATAGGAGAAGAGGAAAATGTGGCATTAAATTCAATATTTCGTGCAAAATTTATCATGTGATATATCTTCACGATCCACATTATCACCATTGCCTTCTATATCATGTGCCTCAACATTCTATGAGTGATTTGAAATAGATTTTTATAAATTTACAATCTTTTATTAGTGTATGCAATTGATGGATTTACATTATCATTAACTCCTTTCACCTTACTTGTCTTGTTATCAATGATATCTTGTACCTTATTCTAAGAACAAACCAAGTTTATGTATAATTTATTTTGACTCTATGATGGTTAAAATGTTTGATCATTATATGATTTAGGAAGAGTTTTATTGGACTTTAATGGATGAATAGGAGGTTGTAAGTAAATTAGCAACAACAAACTTTAAGGCATGGAAGAGGAAATCTATCTAAGGATATTTACGGTGTGGGATGTGGTATTAAGTATGGAAGTGGATTCACTAACTAGGTAAGAAATAGGTCTAATAGTGGTAGGTAAAATAAATGTGGAAGTGTGGTACATCATATGGGTAGTGGTTATCATGGGAGTGTATCTCTGAGATAGGCCATAAGATGGAGTATAAGTGAAAAAGGGATAGGTACTAAATGGTGGGATAATAGTGGATCTAGTACTATGAAGACAAGTAGTGATAATAAAAGGAGTAATGGTAGATGATGGGTCTATGGTGGAACTAGGAATGGAAGCATATGCACTAGTCACAATAGAAGTAAGCTTAGCATAAACCACTGCAAAGTCTCTAATCTATATGGTGGTAGCAAACACAATACTAAATTTATTTGTTCCTGACATAGGACTCTCTATATAAGCTAAAGTAGCCAGCTCACTTGTAAAATATTGAGTGTTCATAAAAGATCATGATCATACTCCTCATTTTTGTTATAAGCATTAGATCATACTAGGGTTTAGACAAGCACTCTTGCTAAGTTGCATAAAATATGCTAGAGCAATAAGGGTGTGATTGGAGTTGTAAGATGTTATGCAATTTTATTTTTGTTAATTAAAGTTTGAAAGCCACTTGAGACATAAGAAATGTTTGTTTGTTTTTATAAGAATTTTAATATTACTAAACTTGGACACATGTATGTGATCTTGTACTCATTTCCTATTGTCTACTTTCTTTTCTTGCTTTTAATTGTGATATTTGTATATACTCTAATTTAATATATCATTACAAATCAAAGTAAGAAATTAGCAAGGAGAAAATCTAACTATGAATTGTTGGAGGCATTAACAATTCCAACATTTTATTATGTAACATACATGTTGCAAAAGAAAATTTAACAAAGTAAAAAAAATAGTTATGATGAGGTAATAAGATAGGCAATAATCTTATCATTAATTAAAATAATATATCTTATTCTAACACACAACCCAACACCTCGACAAAAAGACAATTGGCACACAAGGAGATGTGACCACATCTTGTAATGTCCCTTTCTAGAACATTCCTAATTTTTTCACCTTAAACTATGAAAGGGTCCTCGTACCTTCAAACTCCTAGTCCTAGAGCATGAAAGGTTTTTTGCCCTTCCAACTCTAGCCCCAAATAATGAAAGGATAGTGTCCTTCCAACTCCTAGCCCCAGAGCATGAAAAGATTATGTCCTTCCAACTCCTGCCCTAAAACATAAAAGAATTATGTCCTTCCAACTCCAACAAGACACTTCCTTCAATCCAAATTGATTGTTTGATGAATTTGCTTGATTAATGTTGATTAATATTTCTTGATGGATTGACAAATTGTTAATGTTTGAGTGATTTGATGCTTGAATAGTGATGTTGGAATGATGGATGTTTGTATGTTTAATTGATTGAATGAATTAATAACTTATGGTGATGATTTGTAGATAGATTGTTTGCTTGATTTGATACCTGATTATTGCTTTTGATGGACTCATGAGTGATGATTGAATGAGTATTGATTTGATGTATTAGTGAGTGATGACTAGTATCAAAACCTTGACTTATTTGAAATTTTCTCCTTTATACTTTATTAGTGAAAGGGTTGTGTCGTCTTTCATATGACTTGAGTCACCACCATCCATTGCTACCTTTTGAGAATAGTAAATTATTTTCCAAATCGATCTCTCTTTAATCTACTTTTCAAATGAACCCTTCTTCCCTTTATATCTTCCAATGTGGGGGAGAAGCCACAACTCTTCAACATGTCTACCCTTTACAAGTCACAACCTCTCACAATTACCATCCTTTGAAAGAGTACAACCTTTCATAATTTTTGCCCTTTGAAATAGTCACTTCATTATTTTCTTCCCTTTCCTTTCTATCAATCCTTCCTTGATTCATATGTTCAATTGTTTCTTCCTTCCTTTATGATCTCCCAAGGAAATGATCTCTCTTTTATATCTTATTCTTGATGGAGTCACAACCTTTATTCACCCTTAATAGTCATCTTTTGAAAATAATTATTTGTTTCTAAATTGATTGATTGATTATTAATTGATGGATGGATGTCCTTCTCAATTAAATAATTCCCTTTTATATCTCAGGTTTGCGTGTGTAACAACTCTTCCTTTCATGCCTTTTGACCATTTGTTAAACTTAATAAATTTTAATTATATTTATTATATTTTAATTTATTATTATTTATTATTAAATCCTATTTCAAAAAGGGGACATTACATATATCAAGATGTGTTTTCGTCTATGTCCAAGAAAAATCATCAATCAACCTCTTCTATATCACAAAAAGTGAATGTTGTGACTCAATCTTCTTCTCTCGTAGAAATAGACAATTGAGTCAAAATTTATGTTGTAGAAAATGTTGTACCAAACATTAAATCCCAAAAGAGTCTAGTATGTTGTGCTTCATGTTAAGTCGAAACCCATAGTGTGAATGCAAAGACTATATAAATTGGGGGACAATGACCTCAAATTTAATAGTTTCATAGTGTCATATGTTCCAAAAATATTATAAACCCATCACACTTGTGCTTCATGTTAACTTTCATCCAAATGCATTGTTGTATTCATTTATTCATGTTAGTGATGCACATATGCCTAGGTTGTCTACAAAATATACATGAAAACTTGCAAGGAAGACATTGATTTTTGTGCATTTGTGATGAATACTCATTCAAAGTTGTGTGTTTTGGTACATCCCATTCAAGGGGTATACACTCTCTATAGTCTCCTTCCTTAAGGGGTTGGCATTGGCCTCTCTCATCTACTAAGAGAAATTTTGTGTTTATGCTAAATTTGAGAGGAGACTTCAAAGTAGAGTTGACATTGTTGTGGTAATTAGGACAAATTTATCTAATTATTGATTAATTAGGTCATTTACTTGTTTTTTCACTTAAGTTAAACTTAGGTAATTTTTGTTATCTAGAGTTTGCTTTTCGAGCATTAGTTCTAGCATAATTGAGCTTAATTTAGCTCCTACTTTGCATTGTTCTAGTTCTCCTAATTTTAGCATTAGGGTTTTGCAACTAGAGTTTCATTCATCTTTTTATAAGGATTCATTCATTCATTGTAATTATATGTCCTTGAATCATTCTTTGTGCAATAATATAGAATTTTTTAGTTGGTATAGAGCATACAATCTTTGTTTGATCTCTTTTATGTGATAGATGTTTTACTTGCAAATGAATCTTGGCTCCTGTGATTGATCATCAAATTCTACATGGTATCAGAGCTTTTGTGTCAAGTTCTTGTCTGCATGCCCGAGGGATCCAACCTTGAGTGATTTTTTTTGTGCACATTGAGCTCAAACAAAGGTTGTCATTACGTCTACAACGTCCAAAAACCCTAAGATCGGTTGTTGTTTTGGCAAAATCCAAACAGATGAAAAATTTGATCAAATTAGCCTAGTGCACAAAATTTGAGGCAAAATTTAGGGGCAACTCTGAAAAATCTAGGCACTTTGGTGCAGAACGGAGGTCACTATTGTACTCAGGGAGATTGAACCCTAAAATTGCTTGTCAAATCACTAAATTTGTATAGTTGAAACAATTATTTTTACAAGGACCCACTTCACCATTTTTTAGATTTTAAAACTTATATTTTTATGAGCCTATCTTCGAAAAATATTAAAATCTTGTTCTCATTTCCTTAGTATAAATAGATGTTTATGTGTTATGGTCACCCCACCCTATTTTATATCGGGTTAAAATTTCAAAACCAAATCATTTACTAGTCAAAAGTTGTGATTATTTTCTCAAAAAGAATCACTAAGTTTTTAATGGGAAATATTTAAATTATTTTTCAAAAATAATTTTAATATTTTTAAATTAACTTTGTTTTTTTCTCAGGCTTTGGAGGGAAATAATTAAAAGGCCTTTAATTTTACTCTTCCCATCCCTCATTAAGCTCCATTGCTCCAAAAATCCAACTTTCTAACCTCCACGTGCTCTCATGCTCAAAATTTCAAATTTTTTGACCTCCCAAATGATTCAAAATGCTCTAAGATTAAGCAATTTGAACCTTTGAGCCCTATTGTTCCAAAATATCAAATCTTGAACCTTATTGCTTCAAAAAGTCAAAATTCAAACTTTCATATGTTGCAGCCGCTTTATTAGAAATGAATACAAAATGTGAAAGTATAGACTATGCATCTTAATTGTTTGTGTCATGTGTGTGAAGTAGGGTACCTGCAGCTGCAACACAAACACTCAATAGATCATTACAAGCATGGTTAACAAAATTGAAATCAAATGAAAGATAAACCATGACAAAGCGACCTATCGCCTCCTAAGAGATGCGAGTGTGGATTTTCTCTCAAATCTGGATAAGCAATCCCAGTGACTTGAGTACACCTAGACGGGGGATTTAAAATGATAATATGCAAGCTAGATGAGATTGATTATGCTAGATTGATCCAAGAGGCTAATTAAGCTAATGATATACATGATTAAGTTATGATGTTGATGCAATTAAGCTAGAATAAAGATTGATTAAGCTACATGATTCAACAATTATGCTAGAATATGATCAAATTAAACTAGATCTAAGATGCAATGGCCTATAATAACAATGCTTAAATGATATGCTAAAATGGATATGCCTATAGTAACAACGCCTAAACTGATATGAGATGGGATATCCTATAGTAACAATGCATAAGATGAAAATGAAATGGGATCCTTTGTGCTCCAAAATGGGAGATATTTATGGAATTTCCAAGGCCAGGGGTGAGGTGGCGGGAATCAACAGTCAAGATTGAGTCTGAAGATATCAAGGGTGAAATTGGAGGAGGTTGGAGAAGAGGTTGGAGGGAGGGACACTTGTCATCTATGTGGTGACAAGTGTCAAGGAGCCTTGCTCATAAGAGGGCAAGTGTCCAAGGGAGGAGACATGTGGCATAAGTGCCATGTGTCTCAAGGGGAGAATATCCACCCCATAGGAGGTTAGGATAAGGAGGTTAGGATGTGCAAGATAGGATAGGATTAGTTAAACCCAGGATTAGGTGGCATGGTTTAGGTTAGAGGATGGTTAGAAAGTGGTTAGAAGTTAGGAGGCATGTGGGTAATTTGAATTTAAAAATTCAAAAAATAGGAAAAGGCTAATTAACTTTCAACAACTCATAAATTGATTTGTTTTAATTAATTAGGGGATTAGAAGGAATGAATTAAATGGGGGGATTAATTAGATTAATTAATCAAAGGGGACTATTGAAATGAACCTATTTAATAAATCCTTAGATTTATTAATAAGTAGATGAATGGGAGAATTTAATCAAATTGCTAATGAATTCAATTAAATTGGGAAGGGGGATTAATTAAATAATTGCTTATTTAATTAAATATCTTCATACCATTTTTAGATGTATACAGTTTGATCAAATAACTCCAGCGCTTTTTAAATTAGAAATGTAAGCTTAGTGTGTGATTTAAATCGTTTCATTTGACATAATTCACGGAAAGGTTGTCATCTAAAGAAATGTGATAGTTGCAGTTGCAGGGTAGCATAAAATCAATTTGTTGTAGAGGTTTTATCAGAAACTTCCAAACAACTCCTATTAGCAGAGCAAAATCAAATTCCACAAACCATATCTTTCTGGATATGCAGGCAGAATGTGAAAGCATTGAGAAGCCACATGAACCGTTTGGTAGAAGCACCTTGAAGAGATGCCATCTCATGCTGCAATGATTACTCGATTGCTGGAAATGCACAAATGGATTTGTTACAAAAGGTTTTAGAAAAATTTCAAGTAAATGCAATTCGCAGGTGTAAAGACACATTCAACGACCTTTCTCTCTCATCAAAGCCACGCTTGTATGGAAACTTTGAACTGGTGTATGGACATCCATCCAAACATTAAGAGTAAAGAACTTCCGTTCGATGCTGCAATTATCATGAAAATTGTGGAATCATAATCACAGGCAACCGAATTGTTTTACAAAATGCCTCAAAGTAATGTGATCTCATGGAATGCAATGATTGCAACATTTGCAGAAAGTCGATTTGATTAACAAAATTTAGAAACTTTTAGTGAATGTAGTTCGAAGGACTTTCGAACTGTTTGGCAAAATTCTTTCAAATAAATGTGGTCTCATGGATACCAGGATTACAGCATTCGTGATATAGAATTGAAGATTTAAACGCATGAATTGTCTTACAGAAAGCTCATTTTTAATGGTGTTTGTTGTTATTTGACTTAGGGTTACTGCTAACTGTAATGCATAGTGGTGAAACTAAATCTTTGGAAGAGAGTATGGACATATATCAAAGCATAAAACATAGAGGATTTTTGTTATATTCTGTGGTTCCAACTGTCTCGGTCGACATGTATGCAGGAAAGGAAAGAACCGATAGGTCACGTAAATTGTTTGACTGAATGCCTCATAGAGGCGTCAACTTAGGGCGCCTCATAATCAAAATAGGAAGTATAGGAAAGGGGTCATCCTCAAATTTCACATACTAAGCGATATATTAAGTCTAGAGAATGTAAGTCAATTTTGAGTGCTTAATACTTTTAAGTCTAGAAGTCAAAGCTTAGTGTGTGTGATTTAAGCCATCCGTAGAAGGGGCATGCAAGCTGTTTGTCATATTGCTTCAAGAGACATCGTCACAAATTCATAAAAATGAAGATGTTGAACGAATGTAGTCAAAGTACTTATACTTGAAGACCAATTGTTGATGAGCAGATGTTTAGCGACGAAGTATCCTAGCGTAACTCATTATAACCAAAGTTTAGAATTTAGACTCTTTTTATGTAAAAGCTAGGTAGTTTTTATTTTTAGTAAAATTTATTTTTAATTGCTATAATTCAAATTAAGCTGGTTACAAATTCGAAATGGGTAGTTATTCAACGAAGAGTCTATAAATATGAAATTCATAGTATTGTAAAAGGGAGATTTTTACAAAGAAAAAACTCTGCATAAATTTTCAAAGAAATTGAATAGGAACTTTTGGCTTGACATTTTGTACCCAAAGCTTTTTGAAATTGTATATTTTCAAAAGGATGATGAGGAATGCATTTGGTTCGTATGTCTAAATGTGTTACTGAGTTATTATTATTGATTTATCGTATGTTAAGTTGGTAATCTCTTTGTGTACTTATGAAATCCATTGGTTTTTTATTCAAATGACATTGATGAAACACAATCATGCCCTGGTACCTTGGTTTGAATGTGATAAGATAACTTGTTTCCTCGTATATTGAGATTCATTATCTTCCTTTCATTATTGCATGTCCAAACTTATCTTATGCTTAAACTCCCTGTGTAATCGTTTTTCATTGTGAATCTCAATGGGTATTGTGATAACCCCTGTTGTATCACCTGATGTACATTTTATTAAAATAATAATAATAATAGCATATATTATGGGGTCCAATAGAAATATATAATATGAAGAAAGCAATCATTAAAATAATGTTAATATATTGCAAAAAGAAATAAATCATTAAATATTGTTAATATATTAAATAAGGTTAATATAAAGAAATGATTAAACCTTGTTAATATATTTAATATATTAAATAATGAAAAAATGCATTATTAAGTGAATCATGTTAATTAATGAAATTAAAATGGTATATGAGTTAGATGTTACATATAAGTGCTGCGAATACAATCATGGCTACACCCCCCATGGGAAGTGGTGGGACGATAGTCGCAGCCTGGGCTGCGACCACCGTCACACCCCTTCCCGTGGAAGGGACCCGTGGAGGGACGCAACCCTTCCCCTCCACGGGGTATAAGGGAGGCAACCATAGCAAAGGGAGTGGCACGGAAGGAGAGAGTGTGGGAGGACTGCGAACTGCAAACTATGGGTTGTGGATTGCGAGCAGGTAAGCGGTACTTACTGGCCACATGGGTATATATGTGTGTGGACGTGTGTGCCACACACACACATATATATTAATGATGGTTCTGTCATACAGAATAATATACCAATTCCTTTAACAGAGTTATACTAGGATAATGATATTATCTCATGTGTATGTAGCAATGGATATATGAATGTATATAGAATATTTATATGTATATACGATCAATAATGGGAATTAAGGAATATGTAAATGTAGGCATAAATTATGGATTGAAAAATGATAATAAAATGTAGAATGTTATATAAATAATGTGGCTATATGATGGAGGCTATTGGGAGGAAATTCCCTTAGCCTAATTCAGGGATTATGATAATCCCTAGTAAGCAGTATATACTGAGTATTTATATGCATATATGTTAAGGCTTGGGTGTCAAGGTTCACCCAAGAAGAAACGGATTTGGTCGGTCCTCTCTGGTAGACTTGGATGATAAGATGTATCATCCAAGGCAAAGAATTGATCTTGTATGATGATCTTCCTTGGTAGGCTTGGATGTAAGATGCTACATCCAAGACATGAATTGAAATATCCTTCGATTTCCTAGTAAGGCTTGGAACCATGATGGGTTCCAAGAAGGTGGGCAATATAACCACCTAAGGACATGACCCAGTACTGCATTCGTATCCTTTTTATTAATAAGATTTGAGACTAGTTTTAATTAAGTAATTGAAGTTTAATTGCAAATTAGATTAGTTATATACATATCTGTTGCATTCTAACAGTTTGTTTTGCAGGACAGTGATCTCTAATTAGTAGGGACATTACAGGTATTAATATGTTTACAGTTGGGGTTTTCATTAGCATCTTTCTTTAGTTTTTTCTTTTCTCCTTTATATACTTTTAGGTTAAAAGTACACAAAAATTATAAATACCCCCTCATATGAGGGAGTCACCCCTCCCAAATGCAAAGGAAGATTTTAGTTTCACTACAATCTCTCCAATTGTTGGGACGTTTGTCACTGCTCTTCAAGCAAACAAGGTTAACATTGGAAACAAAATCACAGTGACAAATATGTTTACCAACACAGGCATATCATCCTTGTTTGTGGAATCTTGTATTGCAAATCTAGAGGATTATTTTGAGGACATTCATTTCCTCTTTGTCGATAGCCATATTAGTGTTGTCATCTTACCTTCATCACCCATGGAGAGTGTTCTTCATTAGTTTTTGCAGAGTCCTAATTCATCACCTTCTACATTGATTAAGCATGTACTTGATTGGTTTGTGGCATCATCTTTCATGGACATATCAACATTTTAGCAGTTTCTAGAGGCACATACAATTTGGATTTGGATTCCTACATCTTCCAGTTTATGGGAGTGGCTCTTGCTATCTCTAGTGGATTTGTTTCTTCCAAAGGTGAGAAAAGTTGTTTGCAGGTAGTAGATCATGTTCTATCTTTAGGCGTCAACCATTAGCACAAGAGCTACTTCTTCATTGGGGGATTCTTATCCTCGGTTTCTCTCTCTCTTATGGGGGGATATTCATTGTACTATTGTGACAAAAGCAGTCCTTCAAGGGTCACATTGAGTCCTCCTTTCCTTCTTTCTCTAGTACAGTTATTGTATTTTCTCTCTTTTGGATAGGAGTTTTCTCCCACTGGGTTTTCTCATTCTCTCTATTTGTGAGAGTTGCATTGGTGTGTTGCATTTCTTGCATCAATTTGTCATAAGTATCTAATCAAGCAGAGTCATCAGGACTCATTCATGCATGCATCCATTAGCTCTTTAGCGTATCCCTAAGTTAATCTTAAGGGAATCTTAAGGGGGGGTGTTAGAGTAATTAGGACACGTTTATCTAATTATTTATTAAATCTTTTAATTGATTTTTCACTTAAAATAAACTTTGGTGTTTTTTTGTTAGCTAGAGTTCGTTTTTCTAGCATTAGTTCAAACATGTAGTTGAACTTAATTTAGCTCTTACTTTGCATTGATTTAATTATAATTTTAGCATTAGGTTTTTGCACCCTGGGTTTCATTCATCCTTTTATGAGGATTCATTCATTCATTGTAATTGCATCTATAATCATTCTTTATGCAATAATACAAAATTATCTACTTGCTATAGAGCATACAATCTTTGTTTGATGCCTTTTGTATGATAGGTGTTTTGCTTGCAAATGAATCTGGCTTCGTAGTTGATCATCAACTTCTATAGACATTGATGGTAGAGTTGACACAATGTTGTTACGGTTCCCATCATTCATACAAATCGTTTATTGAGAAGAACCTCAAGACAAAGTTAATATAATCATAGAATTAATGCAATGTTGTAATTTCTATTGTTGATACAAATTGTGTCTAAGTTGCCTGGTGAAGATGTCATTGTGAATACCTAAGTTGTACCCAGTGATTTGTTTTATTTCATTTGTGATGTTGAGTTGGCTTAGGTGCCATGTGACACCTTGTGATGGTGTTCAAATTTTTATCGATTGACAATTGTTGGCATACCTAAACCTCGAATTTGTTCAAATTGATAATGTTGTGATGTTTTTGATTAAGGAAAAACAAGTTTTTAAGGGACCAGAAACCCTATACAAGACAGGTTTTAGAAGGACCTGCAACCCGAACCGAAAGATAAACTTGAAAGTCCACTCAAAGAAACAGAACACAAAAGAGACTCGGCATAGCCAATCAAAAGAGGGGGGACAACATAAGAAATACCCACACCAAAAACCAACAAGCTGCAAAAAACCAGCAGCCCTAACCCAACCAGGAAGGATCAAGAATTTGTCCTACCCTTGTGGGATTGAAGGGTCATATCAAAAGAGGACTAGGACAATTTAGATTTTTTACTTTTAACAGTAATCCATCCCTCCTCAACCCTAGCAACGGCCTTTTTCCAACAGGATGGGTCCAGAATAGAGGACCTCCCATCATCAGGAGGAACAGAGCCAACATCCAGAGAGGTAGGGATAGCAGAATATCCAGCAGCAATCTGGGACGAAGGAGGGTCATCCATCAAAGAAGAAGATCCAGCAATTTTCAAACGATCAGTCGGGATGCCACCGCAAGCATTCACACATTTCTGAGGAACGGAGGCAGCAACTAGAGGTGCAATACCATCGGCCTGAGGAACCTGTGCCACCACCTGAGAGAAGCTTTTCTTTTTAACAAAATAGTGTTCAGAGGATGCACCCTTCCACCAAGAAGCAGATCTTTTTTTCTTTTTATCTGTTTCACACTGTGCAGCAACATGTCCAGTCTGGAAGCACTTTCGACATCTAAAGGGGATACCTTCAAAGTCGAGCGGTTGGACCCAAGATCCCAAGGAAGATTCAATCTCTAACTCAGCTGGAAGCCCTTTAGAGACATCAATGTTAACCAAAATCCGAGCATAAGTAGAATGATAAATTTGGAAAGAATCCTTATCAATCATTAGAAATTTGCCTAAAGCCTCCCCCACTTCCTCTAGCAGAGAGTCCGTCCATAGATGAAGGGGAAGGTTAGGGAGCCTAACCCAAATAGGAATCTCATAAAATGAATCAGTAGATGGGTTAAAACCCGAGAACCAAGGTTTAACCATCAAAACAAATTTGTCCTCCCAGCTGAAAGGATTAATACCTAAGATTTTCGATCTATCCTCTGCATATTCAAATTTAGCAATGAAAAAACCCTTGGCTGAAGGAAAAATGTTAACTAAACCTTTTATGATCAGTTCCCAGCTTTGGGAAATCCAAGTGTGCAGCTGAGGAAGACTTGGCCAAAAACCCCGAAACCTACAAATCAGACCATGAGCTTCAAACATAGAAGAAGTGTGGATGATCTCCATATCCGTATCAACAGACACCTTGAAAACCAAAGGTTTGCACACAGTAATAGCCACAGGCCCCAAGCCACTGTCATCTTGATCAGCAACAAAGGGCATTGGATGCACCGTATCACCATCCTTAGAGGAAACCCCCACAAAGCCCCCATTCACAGCACCGTGCAAAGAAATCTCACCAACCTCACCAGGGGGAACAAGGGGTTGGACGGCATCACCAGCCGACCTTAGCGAAGACGGCTTTGCAGCAACAGACGGCCTTAGGGCAGCGGCAGCATCAGACGCAAACGACCTTAGGGCAACAGCGGCAGACGCAGACGGCATCGCGATTCAATTTTTGTTTTTGCTTATTGGAAATCATGATAATGTTGTGGTGTTGATCTTGCATGAGTCTTTTGATTGTAGTTGTTGATGCTTCATGTTGACTAGTGAATATTGGAAATGTGCACAATCCTCCTCATTGTGCACCTATTTGTATTAGTTGAATCTATGGTTGCCTCTTATGAGAGCTCTTTGCCTAACATAAGTAGTATTGTTGCTTCAAGTTGCTTTGATGTCAATTTGTTGATTAATACATTTGAGATTTGTCAATGATGATCGAAACTTGTACCAACGATATTAGCTAAAGACCACTCCTTTTAGCCACTTGTTGATTAGCTACATTTTGATGGAGATCACAATTGGAATGTCCCTTTTAAAGGATTTTGAGATTAAGATACATTTGTCCTAAAAGATTATGAGAGTAAAAGACTATTAGAAATGAATGGCTTTGATTGGTCACATAAGTTTCCACCTATGTAGGGTGATTTGAATTTTTTATTCTAGAAATGATATTGGCCCAAGACTCTTAAAAAAATGTTTTGAGATGGTCAAAGACTTAGAAAACTTTAACCATCATATTTTTAGTGACTACTAGAAATGAGAGAGACTTATTGATGGTCAGCCTTTGAGTTGATCATCTTTGGAGGGAGGGTGACTACAATAATGATTGGGAGTGCAAATTCCCCATTTCTTGAAGATGGCCTAAACATCAATGGATAATCATTCGAGAGTAGCATCAAAGGATATGCCATCTACATTTATGGCTATATTTAATTGAGGAATTCAATGATTTGAGTGATTAATTGATGGTTGTACCAAGCTTAAGTCATATTTTTCTTAGGGATTAACACCTTTCTGCCAAAGTTATAAATGTACCTTCATTTGTTTGAGGGCAATGGCCCGCCCCATGCCATGCCTTCTCGATGCCCCTCATGCCTGATGCCAATCACGATGCCCTATGCAGCTATAATCGTCCAATCAAACCGTACACGTGCTAACAAGTTGATTCGTGCTGACAAGTTGATTGTGGTGGATCTATCCGTTATATCTGCCAATGTATTATGTTTTTATTTTTTGAAAGTTACAATGAGTAAAATAATAAATGTTATAAATTATTAATAAATTATATATTCAATTTTTTTAAATAATAATTATATTATAATAAATGTAAGATATATATTATATATAAATTTTAATAATATTATTTTTTTAACTTTTTAAATATATATAAGAATATTAGTTTCTTTTATATAAAAATGTTTTCTTTTTAAATTAAAATAATTAAGTCATTTTAATATAAGAAATAATTAAATGATTTATATATTGGATATAAATTATTAATAAATTATATATTCAAATTTTTCTAATAATAATTATATTATAATAAATGTAAGATATATATTATATATAAATTTTAATAATATTATTTTTTTAACTTTTTAAATATATATAAGAATATTAGTTTCTTTTATATAAAAATGTTTTCTTTTTAAATTAAAATAATTAAGTCATTTTAATATATGAAATAATTAAATGATTTATATATTGGAAAAAGGAATTGAGGTTTACTTTTTTTTTTTAATTTGATCTAATCAATTTTTTTTTGTGAATTTTAAAGATGCAAAGTGAGGAAATTTTATTTCACTTGGTTATTTCTAATGTTAAGTAATTTTTTATTTTCTATGTTAAGTAATTTTTATTTTCTATGTTAAGTAATTTTTATTTTCTATGTTAAAACCACTTAATTATTCTTAGGTTAAAATCAATATATTTATTTTGATAATTTTTTTTGTTTAAATAACTATATGATTTTAACCTAAGAATAAGTAAGTGGTTTTAATCTAGTTATTTAAATCAATATAGTTATTTAAACAAAAAATATTATCAAAATAAATATATTGATTTTAACCTAAGAATAAGTAAACAAAAAATATTATCAAAATAAATATATTGATTTTAACCTAAGAATAAGTAAAGTAGTTTTAACATAGAAAATAAAAATTACTTAACATAGAAAATAAAAAATGAGTTAACATAGAAAATAAAAAATTACTTAACATGAGAAATAACCAAGTGAATATAAAATTTCCTCACTTTGCACCTTTAAAACTCACAACCAAATATTTGATTAGATCAAATTAAAAAAAAATGTAAACCTCAATTCCCTTTTCCAATATATAAATGACTTAGTTATTTCTATGTTAAAATCATTTAGTTATTTCTTATGTTAAAATGACTTAATTATTTTAATCTAAAAAATAAACATATTTATATAAAATAAACTATTATTCTTATATATATTTAAAAAGTTGAAAACATAATATTATTAAAATTTATATATAATATATATCTTATATTTATTATAACACACTAATAAAAACAAATTAAGCAGGCAGATATAACACACAGATCCACCACCATCAACTGGTCAGCACAGATCAATTTGGCAGGACGTGTACGGTTTAATTGGACAATTATAGCTGCATAGGGCATCGTGATTGGCATCAGGCATGAGGGGCATGGAGAAGGCATGGCATGGGGCAGGCCCTTTTGTCCGCTGCGTAGCCATTGCCCTGTTTGAGAGCTTTTAGAAATAAAATTTTGAGCAATTCATGGATGTACAACATTCATGATTTTATGGAGAATTGGTTCGACATATATCTAAGTTGTTCAATTTATTTCCTCTCTGATGCTTGGTGCTGCAGTAGATCCATTTAACAGAACCATCCCTTATAACTTGATTTTAAACGTCAGATTAGAAGGGGCATTATTAGCATGTTCTCGTATCTTGTATCTGATTCTCAAGTGTATCTTGATTTTCAATTATAAAAGGGGTTTGTTGAATATGCTCACATACATCATATATCTATGCTCATCTCTATGCTTGTATTTCCTTGGTTGTAAATAACCATACGCAAATTAAATAAGAGGTGGTTATTTGGTGGTTGTATAGGTGATTAAACTGCCATGTACTTTATATATGCATTGATTATTGATTAAATTTGAGAAATGAAGATGGCATTGTCATATATGTTCTCTATGTTTGTGTTCATCTACATTCTTCTTCGTCCAATCATCCTAATAGGTGTAACAAAGCTACGTCACATTAAACTCTAAACTAACAAAAACAAAGTCAATGTTTAGGATAAAGGTTGTGATTGTCGTGCAATACCGAAGGACCAACAAACAAAAGAGTATCAAGGCAGGTTTCAACAGTACATTTAAAAGAAAATGGTAACAAAAGCATGTCATGCAATTTATCTAGATGAAAAGACAAAATCATTAGAGTTATTTTTCAAACTGTAAATGAGGCTTTTCATTTTAAAAACCTTAAAATCATAGACTTATATAAGTGAAAAAACAGAACTTGAAAATCATATTTTTTGTTTGACATAGAATAATTATATACAACTTGAGTAGTTTTCTTTTCAAAGAATTTCTAGCTAGCTAAAATATTCTTGTCAAATTTGCCAAGGTTACATCCACATGGCAACATAAGGGAATCGAAAAGTCATTCTTTAATTCTAATTTAATGCGTGTTATAAGTATCTTGGATAAGAAAATCCAATACACATACCCATAATGAAAACCAATTCCCACGTATACACAAATTTTTGAAATTCTTTTGCCATTGAACTCTAGCCAAGTAAAGCCGTCATCCTTCAAAAGAGCTACGTGTATCTGGTGACCAAAACGAATCATCGTTGGACTAAAATGAAACAGCGTTTCAAATTGAAGTAAGATAAGCTGAGTTCCAAATTGATGGTCCTTTGTCCATGCCATTGAATTATTAATTGCAGTTAAACTGTTCTACAAAAAATGATTAGTTGGGATACAAACAAAAAAGCTCAGCATGAGCCAATACTAGAGCTAATACAAAAACATAATGTCATAAACATTGTTGAATGGTAGCATAGACTTATAAATGCAGTCCCACTAAATGAGATTCTGACAAACCAATCATA
The DNA here is from genome assembly GCF_030272615.1 of Cryptomeria japonica. NCBI lineage: Eukaryota > Viridiplantae > Streptophyta > Pinopsida > Cupressales > Cupressaceae > Cryptomeria > Cryptomeria japonica. The sequence continues at coordinate 568,447,241 of NC_081413.1, forward strand.
TTCAACTACAGAGATGGCAATGGAGAAAACCAATAAATTACATCAAAGGAAAAAATACTACTGTCCTTAATCTTTTAAGAATTTGTCATTTCCAAATCAGTGTTGATATACAAAAATAGCCATTAGATGTTACACCAATTTAGTTGTATGCAACTTCTTTTAGAGCAGCATCCTCATATTAGTTGTATGCAACTTCTTGTTGAGCAGCATCCTCATATTCAACCTGACAAAGCAACATTCCTTGTATCAAACTTCAATCTTTATTCTTCAAAACTTGAGATACAATAGACTGTTATTCAGAAGAATTATTTTGGAAATTTCCAGAGTATCGCAATTAACATAGATAGCCATGAAATTTAAACCTAACAAGAAGTAATAGTATAGAGATAAAATAAATCATAAACAAACCTTCATTAAAACATGCTGTCAACTTTATAATATGTCTATAAGTAATTTGACAGTAAAGCAGGCACCTTGAAGGGCTCCATCTAGAAATAACTAGAGAACTATATTGTTACAAGAAGTCTCATGTAGGAGGATTTAAACTCAACAAGCCCATCCTACCAAGGTACATTTATAAAGCTGAGATTAATGTTCATTGATGATTCTTTTAAAACAAGCCCATCCTACTAAGGTACCTATAACAATGATTAGGTGCCATAAATCTGTCAAAACTGTTGTCAATTGGTTCTGTAGTCATTTGTAGTGACACTATTTGAATCAGAGTGCATGAGTAAATTAATAAGGGTACAGGTATATCATATATAAATATTCACCAGAAGATGTGGAAACTAAAATAAATGTGTTCCCGGTCCCTTTTACTGGAGTTTCTGGTGATTATACCTGGTTTGAATTTGACATTTTGACTGAAAAAATTTAACTATGTAGAGGCTTTGAAGATGTGATGAATTTTGTTCTGCAACTTTCCAGGACCGAAGGACAAGGGATATTGGGACACATTTTCAGATGGCAAAAAGATCACCAGATTTTTGCAAACAGAAGGAAATGGCAGGTAATACATATACATTTTTGTCTGTTGGATGTCTGTCATCAATCAGTTTCACTTTCATCATTAAATACTTTAAACTCCTTTAGAAATGGATTAACTTTCTACATTTCTTCTAGGTCATTTTCATCATCAGCCATCCTCTGAAATCTTTAATGTTCCTTGACTACCAAGGCATCTTCTTCCCAAGTAACCTAGGATATGCTTTTAAGCCAGTTCAACCTCTACTATCTCAGTCACTTTATGATTATCATCTTGATTGACATTTTTCTTATTTTGCAATCAATGTCATTCACAGACATGACATCCGAAGCACTTGTATTCATGGTAGACACTACTCCTAACGGACCAGATTATCACAAACTATAGGACCACCTACTGCCAGAAAATTTCAGTCACTCTAAGGCTACTGCCTTTGCTAAGATTCACTTCCACTCATATCCTAACAAAATTGAACAGGTAGTTGTATTAAATGTTGGAAACAATGCTTTGAAGAATAATCCTTCACTACCATAAAACCATGCTCCAAACCCCAGCACCCTTTCCTTCTTCAGTATTCTCACGAATGAAATATCTGAAGCATGAGAATTTACAAACCATATAATTTCCAGCCTACCAATCTAAAGCACAAATGCTCTACCAGTATGCAATGGATGAAATTAAATTCAGAATTATAAGTATTTGAAGCGCACATTTGAGGTTAACTTCAACGTCAAAGATACAACAGACTTCTCTATATAAAAGTTCCTATCGAATTGCACCACCAGCTTTTAAGGTGCTTTCCTAAAATAGTTGTTAGCTTTTTACCAGCATCCCTTTAAAGGGTGAACTGTTTAGAAAAGGAAATATTCAAAGGAGTGTTTTGGTTCAAAAAGCAATAAAATGGTCAGTGGAGATGAAAAATGCAATTTACTCGATAAAAGACTTTGAGACAGTTACCAAAAATTAGGAACCAAAGCACTGGTAACACAAATGCTCGTTGTTAGTGCCTAATTTTTACAAGATCTTCCTACCACAAAAACTTGTAAAAACAACAATATAGTGTAATCCAAAAAAATTATCAGAAACTATGGTTGTTGTTTCATATAGCATGGGTTCATCTCAAAAACAACTCCAAATTTCTGGGTCCTTCCTGAAAATACCATTGGCATTTCTAGGTATGTTTTTGGTTTACCATTTAAGTTTTACTTTTAATATTCCATATTATTATTTATATAACTTCAGTACTGTTTTCTAAGTTTCTTATGTCTGCTATGCAGATTCCATCACACTGAAAATATCAAGATTCAAATTTGAGAAGCAACTGGAAGATGGTACAAATAGAGTCAATTCCTCAGAGATTTCATATGGTCACACTTGGACGCATACCAGAGAAGATTATGAACCATTGTGAGAGGTCTTCAAGAGTTTGTAAGAGAATAAAATGATGGGAAACAGACTGATGAGAAGCCCAAAGGCAAACAGCCAAAGAAACCTAAAGCAAGGACCAAGGGAACCAGATTCTGCATGAACCCAAGGGGGTGTTCAGCCATGGAGGTAGTGAACTCTAAAGAAGAAATCTCCAATATTGACCCCCCAATTGGATGGAGGGACTTGGATCAATTCAGCGAGAGCAGAAACTTCTAATGAATATGATGAAAAGGATACCTTTTTAGGAGCTAGCTTGGTACCCACAGTGCAATATCAATGTAATATCACAGGATGGAGAAGGGTATAATGATCAAGACAATTATTAATATGCTGCCATACATATTTTTGTAGTTTAGAAGCTTATACAGTTATAGGTTATGGCACTCTAAGTAGTAATTGAGCCCTGCGTGACTATTATCAATTATGATCTGAATTTTGATTCTTTTTGGTGATTGACTAAGTCAACCTTGATACTTGCGGTCATATGGTTATATGTATGTTTACTATCTATCTTCAATATAAAAAATAGTTTCTTATTTCTTAAATTGCTAGGATTCCAATCCAATAAATTAATTATGGTTTTAATTTTAAATATTTTTAAATTTATACTTTAAATTTTAGTTTTAAATACTTGAAAATTAAAAATTAATATTTAACTTTATGTTTATAATTTATTTTTTAAGTTTTACATCTTAAATTATGTAAAATTTAAATATTAGTCATTACTTTTACTTCAGTATTTTTTATTTTAAATTTTAAAATATAAACAATTTTTATTTTACTTACATATTTGTCATCTACTACTACTTATCTCCTATATTTTTAACAATAACTAATCTCCCATACCCAGTACCAATACCAGTCTCCTAGGAACTATGGTTAAAAACCCTAGCATTAAAGCCCAATGATGAAGTAAAATAGTGAGTAAAAAGGATTTTCACTTCACAAGCCAAGGTCTCAATTCTAAAGGACCTTGGGTACCTTGTAGTGGCCATGGAAACATTTAATCTTTATTACACTATTTATACAGCACAGAAGATTGAAGAAAATCGGAAAAAAGAAAGCACTATAGCATGTATACATCACAAGGGGTTGAAGAAAATCAGCAGAAACATAAATCCTTTAAGAAGCACGCACAAGGGTTGTAGAATGCTGGTCTTTTATTACAATATGTAGGTGGCAACACTTCACATGCATAGGGAGGATAAATTCTTGTTCCTGACTAGCAGCCATTGTAGTATGCCATTAGCATCACAAAAGATTTTAGCTATTGCAGTTTCAGCACAACAGAAGTTGTTAAGCTGTTACACACCAAAAACAAATTCATGATTGGGAGGAGATTTGCTGAATCGGAAATCCTAAAATTTAACCTGTGGGACCAAAAGCTCTCCAAGAAGGGAGATGTGATCTATAATAGATCCAGAAGTAGATAAGCTCACTCATAGAATGTAAACACTTCAGAAAAAAATAGGAAAATCAGTATCAAATAATGTGGATCGAATCCACAACTGCAGAAATGACTCAAGTCAATTCCAGATACAGAATTAACCATCAACAACAAAACACAGAATGTAGAACAAACAGCCGACTCTTCCACTTCCAATCTATTGATGTGTATTTTGTACACTATCAAACACAGAATAAAATACCCAAGGGTACCTTATCCTCTCTTGAGTAAAGCCTCTGAATGCTGAAGATATCGCGAAAAGGATCAATCAAGATGACTTCAAGGTTCTTCGTTGTAGGATCTCTACGTGTGGATAAGCACCAGTGGTCGTTGTAAATGCTGTTTCCTCAAGGGGCCTTATGTTTTCGATCTGCAGGAATAGGATTTTCCTAAAGCTAACAGGTTCTCAAAAAAGATCAAAAGATAGGGTTTGCAAGAGATGAATTCTAATCTAATCCTAAGAATGACTCAATGTAGGCTAGACTTGGTAAGATTCTACCAATTTCAGTATTGCCAAGGAATTACAACTCCACTGAAATTGATGCAATCTTCTAAGGTGATTAGTGGTTTTCAAATCATCAAGAATTATAGATACTACCATAAAGATACATATCAATAGTTCAATAATGATTGAAGGTTCAAGCAATCTAAATATCTCCAGTTGACCACGCAAGGCGTCCTTACAATCAGTAAGAAGCTAGTGGTTTGGAACATGAATCTCACCAAAGATCAAGCACAACACTTAGTCCTTCAAACTTAAATACTACTTCGACTGAGAATGATTCAAGAAAGTAAACAACCATGAAGATAGCCACAAGAATTGCAATAAAACACCATAACTTCAATATTTTATTGATCTCAAAGCCAAAATAGACAACAATTGTTTGAAATTATTTCTTCACTACTCAATTTTGCTACAAAATAATTTTCTTCTCTCCAAAAGCTCTAACTATCTATCTCCTTAATATCTAATCTCTAATCTTCTAATTTCTAATGACAAAATGAAAATGAGTGAGGGTATATATAGCATCCTCAATTACAATGAACGGCCCAGATCAAACGAAGATCGACGGCTGAGATTTTGACACCTAAACCCTAATTAGGGTTTGTTACAAAAAGTTCCCTTTTTAGATGAACATTATTAAATGCATAGCCAAATATTTAATTGGCACAAAAGTCGAGGAAACATGGACCAATGATAATTAAGATGCCACATCATTCTATAACAACCTTTCTTCTAGAATCTTATTCCCTTTCCAATGTTCTTTCTTAGCATATGCAACGAATCTGGACACAATTCCTTCAATCTCAGCAATAGGAATCTCGGGGATATTCTTCATGCGCTCCTCAAAGTGGATAACCTAATCAAAGGCAGTGAGAAGGGCAGCTTCCCATCCAAGTTCGAGTTCTTTGATCTTCTCAATCAGGAGCATAGTAGTGAACATTAGATCCCGTTGCTCATCTGTGATGACATTCTCATTTTTGCAAAAGATGACTTTGACTCTCTCTTCCAACTCTTGGAGGTCCACATCCGTCTCAACTTCGATCCTCCTGCCAAGAATGGTACATAACACTTCAAACACCTTATCCTGAATTGGATGGATGACGCCCTCAACTTGATTGCATTTGGTGCTGATGTCCTTGAAAAGAACCTCCTTCATCTGGAGTAGAGTTGACCACTGAAGTAGGTTATGAGCTCCTCCATCCATTATCTTTTCTTGTGCTAGGATTTTCCTTGGTGTTTGCCTGATTACTTGCAGAACAGGAATGATAACATCTCTAGTGTGAGCGAAAGCGGCTACAGTTATCATTAGATTGTGGACGATCTCAAGGACCTGGATAGCTCGGTGGATTGTCTTCATCATTCTTGTTGTAAATTCAACAACTACCGTGTGGGATTTGTCAATCCAATAGCTCATAAGCTGAACCAAGCTCTTGACTCTTTCTGCCTCGCCAACTGATTCGAGGGGAAGTGCCTGCACAGGAGATACTGCCGGATCCTGACGTCCCAAGGGCTGAATGAGATGGGTAAAGTAGCCTCTCCAAGCACCAACTTCTCTCTCAAGCTTTCTATTCTTTTCCATTTCTTCTTTAAGCTTGTCCTTAAGTGCTTCAAATGAATCGGTTGCCTCATCCAGTGCCTGTTCAGTAGTCAGGGGACCAAGCTCAAATGTTTCTACATCATACTCATCTGCAAGGATTTCACCTTCACATTTGTCCACTACTAGCGTAGCTATCTGCAATTTCCTGGATCCTGTCTCATCTCTGATCACCTTGGACATCTTGGTGGCCTTCTTCCTCTCCGTTACTTCTTGAGAATTTCCTATAAGGCTCTCTAAGTCAATTACATCATCTTCATCTTCAATCACAATCACCCTCGTCAGTCTCTCCTTCAACCAATCCAGAATGGCAGATCTCATCTCTCTTACTTGTATTTCTTTAGGCAATGGTTCATCTTCTCGGAGAGGAGATGTCGCTTCATCATCATTCTTCTCCTCATGTAGCTCATCAACTTGGGGAGATTGACTTGATGAATGCTGAGGTGTCTGCCCCTTTCCAAGTTTATCATTCTGTACCATGGACTCCATAGATTCATCAACCTCAGGCACCGTCTTCTCTTGTCCTTCAGCTTGACTTGCCTTCTTTCCATGTCGAGAAGATGTGCCTGATGAGCGATCTCAATTGGCCTCTTGCTTCTTCTTGGAAGGTTCTCTTTTCTCAGGTCTTTCTTTCCTCTTTGCGCCTCTAGGATGAGAATTGTCTTCACTTACGCTCGCTCCTCCTTCTTCTGGTCTTTCCTCCAAAGTAAAAGTCATTGGTATGTTCTGCTCTCTTAGCTTCTGATGTTGTACATCCAGCCATCTGCGAGTACATGACAAAACTAGAGCCATCAAAGCCCTCAAGTCCAAAACCTCAGGTTCATTCCAATCTATCTTCACAGCTTTGTCTTCTCTGTCATAAGATGATTGGAGATGTCTGCCGCTATCCTGTGCTTGATCTGCTACCCTATAAACTTTGCATTTTCTGATAAGATCTAAGGGTAGCCTGGAATGCATCTTTCTTTTAACCTCTAAATCACTTGAGAGATTCATCCAAAAGTCCTCTACCTGAAATTCGTGTTTGTACCTCTTACCAACTGTGTCCTCCATATAACCGTGAGGATCAAAATTCTCCCTCGAGGCAAAGAATGTGAATGAATATAAAGCCAATTCGTTCTCTGCATCATCCAAGGCTTGAGTATTAGGACATACCTCAACTGAATTCTCCAATATGATGGGCACGGGAATTCCATTTCCATGCTTGTGTCTGAATGCCTTTGCATAAGCTGCTAACTGTCTAGTCACCTCAAGTAGCACTATCCTGTCTGTCGGATACCTCGGCAACATGTAGGGAGGTAAAGGACACCCATGAACTCTGATATATGTAAACTTTTGAAACTGGATAAACCATGCAACATACTTCTTCACCAGTTCTTGTGCATCCAGAGATAGTCGATTATGGATCCCACCTTTGCAATATCCTAGTGATGTTCATCATGAAGGTGTCATTGACTAACTTGTAGTCACCTCTAGGTGGATGATGCAAATGATCATAAGAGTCACAAACTCTCATCTCTCCGGGTCCTCTTCCAATCACTCCTCTGTGAGATAGCCCAACATATTCGAAACTCCTGATCAGGGCATATATGACATATGAGCTCATGTGGAATGATCTAGTAGGCTTAAGTCTTCTCAACTGCACATCCAGACAATGGCTAATAATTCTAGCCCAATGAATCGTTCCTTTTCCTTGGACTATCACTTGGATGAAGTAGAACATCCATTTCTCGAAATAGAAGGCTTGAGGAGCCCCTGTAACTCGATTGAGCAAAGTTATCAAATCTCTGTACTCCTCCTGGAAGTCAATCCTATGTGGTGTGTTGGGAATCTTGCTCAGACGAGGACGACTTTTGAGCAACCAATTCTTATTGATGAGATTTAGGCAAGTGTCGGGATCATCCTCATACATTGACCTGGCTCCTTCTAGGCTTTTGTAAATCATATCTTTATGTTCTGGAAGATGGAGAGCCTCACTTATAGCCTCTTCTGACAGGTAAGCCAAAGTGTTTCCTTCCTTGGATACGATCGATCTTGATTGTGAGTCATAATCGCGGGCACACTCGATCATCAGCTCATGACACTGGACTGCTGGAGGGAAACCGGCCGCCTTGATGATGCCACTTTCAATTATCTTCTTTGCGACAGGCGATGGCTTGCCAATGTAAGGGACCTCTCGAAACTTCTTCACACTGAAGTTTCCCAAGTTGGTATCTCCGATATTGCTCCACTTGGACACGATCCTGGTCTCCAATTCTTCGTTCTTCTGATCTTCCTTCATGAGAGCTGGACGACTAGTAGATGCTCCTGCCTTTGGAGTCGCCATCTTGACACCTACACAACATTTCATAATTAGTAATATATCTTGAAGCGTAGAAATATAGAGTAGAAAAGAAGATTTAGGATTTTAATTAGGAAACTTCATGATAAATCTTGAGTTATCATTTCCTAATTAACTACGTCAAACTTAGAATTTTCAAAACAAAGCTCAAAATTCAAATCTTCAACAATGGTGTTAAGGTGATTACGCCATACCTCCACTTGAGTACTAATTCTAAGAAATGATGCAAAAATAGGTGAATTTTGCTAGGCAAAATGTAGATCAAAGCTCTCCCTTGAATAGAATGCGCCTCTTTTAGTCTTCACAAGAATCAACTCCACCTCCTTCTAGTCTCCAACACTTGAGATAAATTCGCTCCAAATAGACCAGATTTCGCACCTCCTTCTTGCTCTCCAAATTCGCACTTGAAGCAATGAGTGAATGATTTGAATGATGAAAAAACACCTCCAATATATAGAGCGCTTACCACCTTGCTCCCCCTAGGCCGACTTGGCAAAATAGACTTAAAAAAATAAATAAATTTGCAAAAAGGAGGGGTCGACTTGATAAAATAAATAAAAATAAGACCTTAGGCGCTCCATATTTAATTTTAATTTGATAAAAATTAATTTAAAATGCCTTTACAATAAAAATTCGATTTTTTTTTAAGGTTCAAAATTAATTTATTAAATGCCAATATGTCTTTTATTAAATGCCAATTTAATTTAATTTTTCAAATGCTTCGAAGTTAGCAATTTTGGCATTTAATACAATTTGGAGGATATTAATGCTCAAATATGGTAAAAATAAAGAATGCCACTAACTTCGCCCTGGACCCTTGGCAAGGGTCAAGAGCGAACTTTCAATTTAGGCCTTGCATTCCTCATTTTTCTTGTCCAAGACTTCATTTAGGCATTTAAATGGCATTTCTTATTGGAGTTTTGAATTTAATTTCACTTGATCTCTAGGAGGAAAGTGCTATTAGGATTTTTTCGCCCTGGACCCTTAGAGAGGGTCAGGAGCGATTTTTCACTTTTGCTCTCAATCCTTCATCCTTTTATTTGCCAATTCTCCTTGTGGGATAAGCAATGATCTCCTTCACTCGTTCCATGCATGCTTAATTTGCTTTTGCAAGGCAAAATAGGTGCTCCAAAGATTTTCGCTCTGGGCCTCCAGTGAGGGACAAGGGCAACTTTTGTATTTTAGCCTAGGATTATCAAGTTTTGAAGTCAAATCTTTGTTCACCACGCTTTAGAAGACCTTTTCCACCTTTGCATAACCTTGCCTTAGCGTAATCTTTGAGGGAAGTTGTTGGTTTTGTAAAAATCGCCCTGGACCTTCAGTGAGGGTCAGGAGCGAATTTGAGTCTTTTGCACAAATTCTTGATCATTCCAACTTCAAATTACTCTTAAGGCGTAGAACATCATTCTCCACTCCCTTTTGAGTCTTGGAAACAAAAATATCATCTCGAAATGCAAGGAAAGTGGGCATACTGGGAAATTTCGCCCTGGACCCTTGGAGAGGGTCAGGAGCGATTTTCCCCATTGTCATCAAAATTTGTAATCTTAGCATCTCAATTCCACCTCAAGGCATTTCAAACATCGTTTCAAACTTGTGTGAAGGCTTAGCTTCATTTAATTTTGGAGGAAAAGGTTGGATATTAGGTTTTTCGCCCTGGGCCTTCAGTGAAGGTCAGGAGCGATTTTGCAAATTCAAGTTTATCCATCTTTTGCTAGCCCTCCAAATTATCTTCAACGGTCAAAACACACCCTTCCTCACTCATTCAAGCAAGATTTTGTCTTAATTCTTCAAAGAAAGGAGAGAAACTTAGAAATTCACCCTGGACCTTCAAAGAGGGTCAGGAGCGACTTTGCAAACCTGGCTTGATTGCCTCCTTGTTGATCGTCCCAATTATATTCAATGGGTAAAACACACTTGCCTTTATCTATTCCAATTGTAAAAATCACTTTGACTTTGCAAAAAATTGTGCCATTTGAAAATTTCGCTCTGGACCTTCAGAGAGGGTCAGGAGCGAAATTACCCTTCTTGGGCAAAACTCCATCATTTCATTATCTTCAATCAAGTCTGGATGCTTCATCATGCTCATTTTGTCTTCCACCACGCCTTTGATATCTCAATTTGACCAAACAAGGTCAGGAATGACTCTAATAAGTTTTTTCGCCCTGGACCCTCAGCAAGGGACAGGAGCGAATTTGATGATTCCAATAAGATCCTTCATCATCTCAAGTTAAAACTCCTACAGGCGGGTGGAGAAAGTCATTTGTTTTCCATTCATGTTCAACACTTTGTCCTCTTTCACTGCCAGATGAGGGAAATCAAAATTTCGCCCTGGGCCCTCAACAAGGGACAGGAGTGATTTTTCCCTTAGCCTTCAAAATTCACCATTTTTCATGCCTTCAAATCTTCAGAAGCATCAAACCACGTCCAATCATCCCTCCTGGAGACCCTGCACAAACAATTTAGAAAAAGTCAGTGACAAATATGCCTTAGATAACATTTTCGCCCTAGACCCTGAGAAAGGGTCAGGAGCGATTTCACCCTTTCTGGCTAAATTATTCAAAATTTAAGTCTCCAATCACTTCACAAGGCAAAGTTAGGTCATTCTCAAGGCCAGGAACCAGTTAGCAAGCCTTCTCAAAACAAGAATTTGCACTCAGGATGAATTTCGCCCTGGACCCTTAGCAAGGGTCAGGAGCGATTTTTGTGTTTCAGGCATCATCTTACTTCAAAAAATTGATCAAAACTCACCTATGCAAAAACACACAATTTCACCTTCAAAATGCTAACACTTAGTCAAAACTGGATTTTACCCTGAAAACCCTCAATCTAGACTTAGCCTGAGACCTATCTGACTCTCCTGACAGGCTTACCTCATTTCAACAATCTCAATCCTCGGGAGGACGCTTAACAACTTTCAAAATTTGACTGGACTCAGCTTGAATAACATCCAAAAGAAACCCCTAAGGTTTAGCCCTAGCCCAGACAGACAACTCACTCACCCAAAACCCTAAAAGCAGAGAGAAGAACAGGCAAAACAAAAGCGAAAAAGAGGGGGTCCCCATTCTAATGGGGCGATGTGTGAAATGGTCACAACACAATCCTGTTCAGGAGTCCTCCATGTCGACAAGAGGTATGAGCAAACAGCAGCATCTAAAAGAAAGATGGAAAGTATTGGTTTTTCTATTCATAGTTTCATAGTGATCTATAAAGAAGAGAACTAAAAGATTGTATCATCTAAAAGTAGAAGGGATTGGCGGAGAATGTACTACACATGTACTTGTCTATTTGAGCAATAAACTCTAGAGTAGAAGAGAAATTGACACTACCAACTAGGCTTTTAATTTGAAGTATAAAACCTTGTGTTTCTGTTGCTTATTTACATTTTGTCATTTCATTGCTTTCTGAACAAGTCTTTAATTCCTTCAAATTAACACTAACATTTGGATGTCCAAGTAGAACGGTAATTTATTTGCTTGAGTCTCTAATTTCAATCTAATATAAGGAGAAATTACAGATCAGGAGTATGTAAGTACCATTTGGTCATAGCAATTTGTGGAAACTAGATTTATTACTAGAAATTGGGAGATGGAGAAGGTATCCCAGTGCAGTAATCATTAATGTCATTAAGGATGGATAACACCTAGAAGAAGATAACCTGTGGCACCTAAATTTACAATTTGAAGAGAGAGAACATGAGTTAATAGAGACAGTAGATGAAGACACAAAAAATTAGTTTTATCAGCCTTTCTAGCAAAGAGAACATTGAGGATGCAGAAAATCCTAAAATTGTAATCATAGGTAATTACTAAGAGGAGGCAAAGGCAAGCAAGATAAAATTATAGAGCTATTAAAAAAATTACGAGTATTTAGATCTAATGACAAAAAGTTTCATGGAGTTAAAAGGGATCAAAAGGAAGCGAACGCTATGATAATTCAGGTGAGGGGTGACACCAAACTAACAAGGAAAAGACCTTATCAACTCAATCAAAATATCAAAAAAGAACTAAATTTTTTTTTACATAAGGTGATCCAAAACAAAATAGGCATGACTTAGAGAAATGAATCCATACATAATCCATTTACTATGCCATTCAAAGAGGAGGTCCAGCCAAAACTGGGGCACTGTAAGAAAATGAAATAGCAACAATAGCAGTGACAATGGGGTAAATTGAGATCTTTATTTGGGATTCTAACTACAAACAAATGGCATCCAACAGCCCCAGATTTCTGCGATGCATGGACAATAAAATAGCGCTATTTTAAGCTTTTTTTTTTTAATTTCATCTGAGCAGAGATCAAGATATATATATATATATATGTATGTATATATATGTATGTATGTATGTATGTATGTGTGTGTGTGTGTGTGTGTGTGTGTGTGTGTGTGTGTGTACACATGTATAACTGCTCCCCCACCATCCCCCTGCTGTCTATCTCCATTTATGTATTCACTATAATTAATATTTTTTGACGGACTCAAAGAACAGGATAACCCTTTCTCTCTCCATTTTCTGTAATGTCCCCATTTTGAAATAGGATTTAATAATAAAATTAAAAGAAGAAATATAAAAAATAAAATTAAAATATAAAAGAATAAAATTAAAACAATTAAAAATTAGTTAGGTTTAATGAATGGTCAAAAGGCATGAAATGAAAAGTCGTGACCTCCTCAAACTAGAGGTATAAAAGGGAGAAGAGAACTTCATTTGAAACAACAATTTCAATCTACAATCAGAAGTGCAGATCTGAATTAAATAAGACAACAATGAGGAGACATGACCCTTTTAAAGGGAAATCTCTAACCAAAGAGATGTATCTCCTCAATGAGATATGAGGGTATAAAAAGAGTAAACAATTAATATAGAGGAGGGATATGGAAAAAAGGAAGAAAGAATGGAGAATAGGGATTAAGGAAGGATTAATGGAAGAAGAAAGGAAAGGGCAGAAAATAAAAAAGTGACTTTTAAGATAGAAATGATGAAAGGTTGCGACATTTTGAAGGGGTGGTAATTGTGAAAGGTTGTGACCCTTGCAAAGGGAAGGCATGATGAAGGGGTATGACTGTCCTTCACATTGGAAGTTATAAGGGGGAGAAGGTTTCATTTGAGAAGGAGAGTGGAAGGGGATTCCGTTTTAGAGCAGACAAAAAGGGCAGAAAGGAGGATACGGGATGCCATCCTAAAGTGCAGAAAAAATGCAGAATTCTGAGTATAAACAGCAGACCATAAATATGTTATCAGCAGATTTGGAAAGGGGGGTATATGCAACCATTGAATGGAATCAGATTGAATGTTAGTAACTAAATATACAGTAGTTTGAAAATACTTATGGGTTTGGGGTATGAATTCTTTAAGCACAGCATGATGAATGTTATCTGCTCATTGATTATTTATAATATGCTGTTGGTTATAACTGTTTATAATATACATGACTGTTTATGATTGCTTGTAATAGGCTATATGTTTATGACTGTATATATGTATCAGAACGAACATTTACTAATATCTTGCTGTTGTTTATGTAGAATGTGTGCATAATACTGGAACACTTCATGTGTTCTGAATATAACCAGCCATGGTAGAGAAATTGGGGGGAAATTACAAGTAGGAGAATGGTGATGGGGTCATCTTCTAGGTACGCCACCTCATGGTATAAGACCGGGGAGGGGTACAAAGGGTACTTACTGCCTTTGGGCTTAGAAAGGATGGACTTCCAGGGCACCCTATTGTGAATGCTCCTCATGATTTCTATCATGGTAGATGAATGCATCAAGAATGTTCAATCATGGGAAGTAGGATAGAAGTGTCAAGATTGAGGGGAACAGTTATAGGACACCTCACTAGGTACACCACCTCATATGGATGCAACGGGCCAGATGAGGCTAAGAGGGATGGTATATCCGCTCTTGGGCCTAGGGTAGAGGATCTCTAGGGCACCCTATCGAGTCACCTTATTCTAGCTTCCATATGATTGAATTTCCCCAATAAATTAGAGATATCTTATGATTAAGATTATGTTCCTAACCCTAGTAGTAAAGGGTCTTGGAATTGTGCTTTTAGGGCAAAACCTAGGGAATTTACAAAAAGGGACATTACATTTTCTGAGTTTGTATCATATATTTGCTTGCTTTTCTGTAACTTGGTACGTTATATATATTTCATTATTTGATAAAAGGACAGCTGAAACAATGGCAATACATTGAAAAGAATGCAAATTGTAAGGATGTGGTTGATCTTATTATTTAGTGATACCACATGGTATGTACTGTGTTAATAGTGCTTTAGCAGGTAAGCTGCAATGAAATAAATATTTAAATCCCAACTCAAGCTTTTTATATGAAGTATTTCATGCTATTTTGAGAAATTGATCACAGGACACTTTACAGCTTACCTCCACATAGGGTCTTGTTTTCCTCTTCAACTTTGTTTTAAAATTATCTGTATCAACCTTTCTTTGAGCTGACCCTGACTCTGTCCGTGACTTCTTTGTCTTCACAGCCCCAACCATATTTACATCTTCGGTATCTTGATCCATGTCATCTGTGTAAATGTTTTGTAGATGATTAAGAGAAATAATAATTACAATAAATCAGTAAATATTGAAGCTAATAGTCATTTTACACAATGCCAATCTTAGATTTATCTTCACATTTACTCTTGACCAATATTTGCATTCATAATAATTATTGTTTTTCCAAAGTATTTTGATAAAATATAGCAAGCTTTTATTTTCCTTAGCACACAAATCTATAATGACAACAGTTCTATAATCTGAAGAATTCTGCGAATACTCTTCAAACTTTCACCTTCATCATCAGCACTGGCAACAACAAAGTCTTCCATGTCATCTTCCTCCATTTCATAGTCTTCCACATACTCTACTTCAGGCTCTGGCTCCTATTAACAAAAGAACATAAAGAAGATTTTACTGAACGAAAAACAAAAGCAGCATTATGCATCAGAATGAAAGTCAAAAGATGCAAAAACAACTATATAAACGTGAAGCAATCAGACAATGGACCTACTGCAGAGACATCAAACATCTAACAAAATAGTGCTACAAACCTCCTCAGCATTGTCCTCTTCCTCACTAGCTGCCTGCATTTCCTCCATTTCTAGGACCTTTTCATATTCTTTGACAGGGAAATTGTATATGTCACCATAAGTGCCACTTTGTAACCTTTCTATTAGTTCTCTCTCTATGGCCTGGTCAAGATTCAAAATCATCAGTAAACTGATAAAAAAGAGCACAAAGATATCCACATGAGAAAAAACAATACAGCTATCCTACTCTATCTAGAACAGCTGCAATTTCAGCTTTTGCTTCTCTCCTTGCTTCTCTCTTCCTCTGCTTGGTAGGCATAGTCATAACTTTCTCCCTGAAAAACAAGAACCGGAAGGCATAAGAAACAACTATCTCAGCCGGCAAATAGTTTGTTAAAACCATTTTTCACTAGCCTCTACATAAAATAAGCATACAAATTCCCTCAGAACATGAAGGTACTCAAACTTAATTACTTCGATATCTTAAACGTGACCAAATACAGAATGTTTATGCTTCAATGTGCTGTGGTAATATAGGGTGTAGCATATCAATTATCATGGGTACACTCGAGGTGGTCACTAAATGGAAGATGAATTTCAAATACAGTGTTTAGAACTTTAGAGTCAACTTTGACCTTTGAATAAATGAAACAGAATGGCCTGAAACAGTATACCAAATAACGTCACAACACAAGAATAAAATGGAAACCATAAAAAATGGTTTTGAAGGAAAGTGCCATAATATTAGACTTTCTTGGTGGAATCTATTGCAAGAAAAACACCAAGATTGGCAAGCTACACCAAACTAAATCAATAGATATTAAGTTATTAACATATAAAATCTCTAAATCAATGAACATAAACATACTATCAATTTAATTATAGAGTCTGAAACTAATCCAATAATGCCACAAGAATAAATAGTAAATATGATAGTACAAAAATATTATTGGTGCCATCTGAAAACACTGCAGGAATACTTAATATAATATCTACTGTTTTGCATAGCAGTGACTACAAAAGTGATTCCTAACAATGATGGCATCACCTATGGACTCCAAAATAAAATAAAAAATCTTCAATCATGTCAACTCTGAAAAATGATTCCCAAGATCCATATTCCAACACATTCCAGCATGCATTAATTCCTTTAATTTTTGTATACATTAAGCAGTAGCAGTGATTGCAAAAAGGCAAAGCAGTATTTATTTGTGGGACTCTAGAAATCGCAGGCATCTGAGCATCACTCATTTCTGATGACCAACAGGACTTTCATAAGTGTCTCAGAACCCATTCCATGGCATCTAAAAAAAACATTTGTTGGCACCTGAAAAATGTTATTTTTACCTTGAGTTGCTCAACTAGTGTTCTCACAGTGGTGGTACAATAGTGATAGCAGCAGATAAAGACCTGCGTGCAGCAGAGAGATCAGTGTAGAAAGGGCATAGTTATATTGAAGAATAAGGCCTAGCTCTGCAGCAAATCTTATTTGAGATTAGCACCCACTTAACCATTTGGGACTTCCATGATTTGTGGGTGTAACTTAATCTCAACTACGTTGATCCATATTCAACACATTTTGGTATGCATTACTTCCCACATTACTGGGTTCTTGCAGTATTGGGCCCAATGGGTTCTGATTCAAGAGTGGAGTCTCGTTCGCATATGAGATGTCCAAGACAGGTCCCTGCCGCCCTAGGTACCATGTGGGTTCATTTATAACATGCCAAAGCACTCCCAAGCACATCCACAGTCCCAGTGGCATTTCATGACTGGAAAAGTGATTTTTAAACATTAAAAATACATTTTATTAACCTAAAAAACCTTAAAACATGAAAGACAACTCTAAAAGTGACCAATATCGTTCATTTCAAAATCATAAAGCACAAAATAACCAATGTCATTCCAATTTGTCATTTTGTATTTGTGAAGCTTGCTGGATTTTAAAAGGTAAAGGATTGCAAAGATGCTAAAGGCATTTGCTGAGTGCTATGAGAGGGATCTAGCTTGCACAAAGGAGATTTATCAACCAAAGGTAAGTATTTTGTGAGATTCTTTCAAAGTTTTGAAGAATTTTTTCAGGTTTTCTTTTGTTAACAATTTGAATTTTTTTTCACTGAATTTTGTTTTTGTTACTTTTATATGTATTGTAGGATTGTATTTTTTTTGTTCTTTTTTTTTTCTAAATTCGTGTACTTTAGGGTTACATTTTTTTATTTTTTTTATATTAGCAATTTATTTAATATAGTCGCTAGTTTAAGTTGTTAGGAAAATTAATTATATTTCAGGTGTTAATGTAGAAGGGTAATTACTATTGTAATAGTGATGTTGTTAATAAACAACTCACTAATATATGTTTGGATGGTTAGTTGTATATATTGTTGAAATAACAATATATCATAATAGTTAGTGGTTAATGTGTTATACCCGTGAATGGTATTCCGGGATATTTGTTATAACACCTCCCTATTAAATAGGAGGTTGTTTGGCTATGTAAGTGGCTATATATTAGCCATGTATTGAGTGTTGAAAAATAATGAGAGCATCATATTGTTTGTTTTAATTATATTAGCTTCTTCACATTTCTTACCATATATTCTATTATGGTATCAGAGCGGAACATGGGCATATTGTCCGCATTTCTCAGATAAGGTGCAGATTCATTGGAGTCGCCTTAGGAACTGAGCGTTGGAATTAAATGACAGAAAATTAGGAGAAAGGATTATGCAGTTTTATTTGGAGGTCAGCGCAAGTGGCGTTCTACATATAATTTTGTTAGGCCATTTATCAACCAAAGGTTCATGTTTTATTGGTCTTCATACTCTTGACAGGCCATTTCATTCTCTGCGGCCTGGGTACTTTTCGTATGAGCTTTACGGCCTTTGTCCGAGGATGATATTACTGGATGAGTCTTTTGCAACTTGATCAGCTAGAGATCCTCTATTGGCGGTTTCTATTTTTCAAAGCTCAATCACATTCTCACGAGCTTTTCTGTCTCACAAAGTTGTTAGGCAGTAACTCCCACCTGTCACATTCTGGGCAATAACTCCACTCCACGTCTGGGTGAGATGCAATCTCTGCTGTGATTTCTGGAGCTGGCAGGGGATGTCTCTCAATTCGCATTTGTTGCAGTTTCTTGTTAGCGGATTTATCCTCCACCAGACGAGTTTGATTTATAAGCTGCTAAGTGTTCCGTGCCTTCCTATGCATCTATGCCAGACATGAATGATAGAAAATTGATTGGCATGACTGACAGATCAATGGATCGATAAACATACAATTTTTAATCATCAGGCCCGTGAATGCCATTTCCATTCTGCGGAGAGCCTTCTATCTGGCTTGTGTTTTTCAACTTTTCCAACATACGCCATTAATATTGTGGTCATGGACTTTGTTGCATCAATTTGATTGGTTCATATTTATTCAGACATGTCGCTTCTTATTGTCTACCTTACCTAGGTCGTGATGTTAAGTTGAGGAGAACTTGTGCATTGTCCAGAAGCGTTGGTGGCGATCTTTGGTTGATTTGTCTCGACCTTTGTTGTCTTTGGCTTCTCATAGGATATTGCGCATATCTATTTTGTGGTTGAACTTATAGCAGCTCATGGTTTATTATAGTCAGATTGGTGCCAAGTTGGAGAATGGTTTGAGCATAAAGGTTGTGATGGTTCATTGTGTGAGTAAAGTCATTTCAAATAGTAAGTTTATATTACTTAGTCTGTTTTTTTAAAGTCGACATCCGTAGGTTAAAAATTATTTCTTTTATAAAGTCTTATAGTAGTACTGTTGTTGTTTTTAGAAAATTAATTATCCATGTCTCAAATTGTTATAGTCAAGGTGCATTATCGGTTGAGCCCAACTCTTTGATTAAAAGAGTAATCATGGACAAATTAACTTTCATTGAGAAATTAAGGAAGAGACTTTCACACTTGGCAGATACAGATGCAGTTACATTTGATTGAAAAAGATCTGTGGGATGTCGTCAAACCAAACTCAATTTCACCAACTGATGAAGGTGAACTTGCTAAGTGGAATATAAAAAATCAGAAAGCTTTGGGAACTATTGGTCTTGGGCCTTGGCTTATCAAAGGCATATTTACACCATGTGGATTTTGCGAAGTCAGCAAAAGAGATTTGGGAGTCGTTAAACAAGCTTTTTGGATCTGAAGCAGAAAGTGCCAAGACAACATTGAAGCAAAGATTGTATGGACTGAAGATGGAGAAAGGTACAAAAATGGCAGATCATATCAGTAAGTTTCACTCTCTTCTCAATTAGCTAGCTGGGATTAATGAAAAGGTAAAAGATGATGATGCTAAAGCAATACTTCTAAATAGTTTGCCTAAACATATGGCTGGAATGGTGTTCACATTAAGCAAGGTAACTATCAGTCTTGAAGGAGTAATATCTATTCTACTTGATCATAATGAAGACTCGGAATCTGAAGAGGTCTTATTTGTACGAAATAAAGCAAGAAAAGAAAAGTACAAATCTCAAACTATTCCTTCAAAAGGAAAATTAAATGTTTTTATTGTAATGAAATGGGACATGTAGTCTTGAATTGCAAGAAGAGGGCACAAGATCTATTAGATGATAAACTGGATCATCATGCTTCCTTAGCTGAAGAAACTGATTGGGAAAACCATGCGAAGGATGAAGAGTTATCATGTCCTAGTGATGAAGAATATGTGCTTTAGATAACCTCAAAATTGGAGGTAGGATGCATTGGAGGCTGGAGGACACTCAGCGTCCTCTCATCAGTCACCAACAACGGGGCCACTTATCAGCTTTGGTGGCACGTTATTTTCTAGTATGCAGCATGATGTGTTTTGTTTTTCAGTGTTCTTGGTTTTGTGAATAAGTGGAATTTCACATTGTGGGGGGGAATATAACCAATGTTCCATTCCCATTTGTGATATGTATGGTGTTTTCTATGTAATTTCCCTGATGTGCAAGCATAGTGGCGAAAAAAAGCACCAGAGTAAGTCAGTTCGTGGATCTTGAAAGGGTTTGTGGGAGGATCCAAAAAACCACACGAGGTGAATAGATGAGTGGAGGTTCCTGTTCATATCAAGGTTTGTGGTAAGCCTGTTTAAAACCATGGGAGGAGAAAGCCTTTCTTTTGGATCAAGGTCACGAGTCGCATAGTTGGACATGCCACGAGGGTGAGCATACTGCAGAAGAGAGTGTGAATGTTTTTCTACCATGTAAACATTAAGGAGGGGAATATTAGGAAAATTAAATGTTTACATTATATTTCAGGTGTTAATGTAGAAGTAAACAACTCACTAATATATGTTTGGATGGTTAGTTGTATATATTGTTGAAATAATAATATATCACAATAGTTAGTGGTTAATGTGTTATACCCGTGAATGGTATTCCGGGATATTTGTTATAACACCTCCCTATTAAATAGGAAGTTGTTTGGCTATGTAAGTGGCTATATATTAGCCATGTATTGAGTGTTGAAAAATAATGAGAGCATCGTATTGTTTGTTTTAATTATATTAGCTTCTTCACATTTCTTACCATGCATTCTATCAAAGTTCAAAGGTTCCAGAAGCAGTTAGACAGTTAAAATAAATCTAACGTCACCTCTATGAAAATGTGTCATAATAATTGAACAACTTCTCGACAGTAAGCTTTTTCTTTGGCATTTAAGTCACTGCAGGATTGAGTATAAGAGCTCATACAGTCAAGTGAAAACTCACCTATATGCTATGACTGGCCCTAGAATGAGAATTTCTCAAGGGCCAAGCAAGAAGGGGTTGCCAAAGGAACAAATTACGGCATATATTAGAGAATATAAAGTTAATACTATGAGTGAGAGCAAAACTAAAATCTGATGATTTAGCAAAGAAAGATCAAGTGGGGCCTTTTATAAGTTCTTCAATATTAGCTACCCTATATCCTTTCTTGAGACACCCTCTATCCAAGAAGAAGACCCCTCTCTTTCTTTCCACAAAAGAGGCCCATTGGAAAAAGGCATTTCAAATTTGACAAGGTACAATGAAAATAAAGAAATTGCATGTTGCATTTACAACAATGGTCTTCCTTCTAACCTGGTGAGATCACCATATTAGCAAGAAATGGTGATGGCAATTAGTCAAACACTCTCTAGCTACATAGGTCTTGGGTATGAGAAGGTAGACATCACTTCATTTGCAAAAGAATGAAAATTGTAGACACCACTAAAACCAATCAAAGATATATGGACTGAAACATGAGTGTCCAACATTTCCAATGGATGTAAAAATTGCAAAAGGCAGCCTTTAATGAATGTTATTGCAATAACCCCTAAAGGAGAAACATTTTTTTACAGCAGTTGACTATAAGACGCAAGTAAAAAATGCAATATATATACACACACACACACACCCACACACACATGTATATGGACATATATAAATAGTTTTAAAACTCATGGACTCACCAAGGACTCACGAACCAAGTTGTGGCGAGTCCTTCAAAAAGACTCACGAGTTTTTTTAATGGACTCGCAAGTTTTTCACTCGGACTCGCGCAACCCAGTTTTGCACGCCCAGCCAAGGTTTGAAGTGGTTTTTTTTTTCTTTTTTCACTCATTTGGCATTGTTGCTTGCTGAAAACAAGTTTGTAGGGTTTGAAGGAGGAGAGGAAATAAGATTAAACACAACAAAAGAGATCTAGGTAAGGATTTTTCCTATCTTTTTTTTTCATTTCCATGTTTTGAAAATCAAAAAAATCTTGAAAAACAAGGGGATATGTTGCCAAAAAAAATTCTATTTCCCTTCCTAACTTATTTCCTTATATTTTTTTCTTGTTTTTGAATGCTATTTTTTCCAAATGATTCGTTATCATTTTTTTTGTTGATTTTCCACAAAACCCTGCTGATTTTTTTATTTTTTCATGTTAAAACAGCAATGGCAAGTTCAACTCCAAGGGCAACCCCAAGGTCAGGAAGACAAAGCATGGAAGTATGGGATACCAGAAAACAAAAAGGGGGAGGTCACTTGAACCGAATGTACAAAATGGATGAATGCTGGAATAAATAGATTAAAATACCACCTTGCACAAATACCTGGATATGATGCGGAGATATACCCCAATCAACTCCAGAGATTATTAGAGAGATGAAGGCCCTTCTTGCTGAGCATGATATGCAAAAGGAAGAAAGGCAAAAAACAAAAGAAGTTGTGGCAGCTGCAATGAATCCCACATTGTCCTCTTTGGGTCCCATTGGTCACACTCGTGGTCGTGGAAGCCCAAATTTACGTCAGTCACTTTCATCTTTTGGTGACAATGAGGGTGAGGCTAGTAGCACTCCTATTAGATCAGACCCTAATTTTTTTGTTCCACGCAATGTTCCAAGAGCACAACCTTCACTTGAAGGTACAGGATGGAATAGAGAGAAGCATGAACAAGCAAGGATAGCAACATCAAACTTTTGGTTTTACAATAATATACTTTTCAATGCGGCAAACAATGTGTATTGGGTGTTAATGTTTGCATATGCTGTAGGAGATTTTATTTTTCCTGCGAAGGTTGTATAACCATTTTGTTGATATCGTGCCTTACTTTTATCAATTCGTCTCTGTATGAAGATATTGATTTCTGCATTTATGAGTTCCTTCTTAGCTGGAAGTGTCTCCGGTTTCTTGTTACCAGTCACCGACCATCGCATATTGTGTGTATATTTACGATTGCATCATGCCTGTTGGCATTGTCTACCTTTTCTCTTCGCATTCCTTCCGATTAGAGATTCTTTTATGGCAACGTTTTTTTGTCTCCTGTCGATGCCGGAATTTGTATCGTCAAGTTTTGTAACTGTCGTCGAGTGGATGGTGTCGTGACTTTCCGCCTTTCTTCATCACAAGATATCCTTTCGTGCCTTGGTTCTTCTATTTAGCACAGTGAAATTCTTAAGGAGAATAGTTTTTTACATAAATATGTGTTGGTGTTTTATCGTGGAGAAGTTTGGGAATATTATTTTCTTCAGAATCGTTGCATCTTCATCAATCTTTCTGTATTATCTCTCTGTGTTCTATTGATGTGTGATCCTTCATACTGCAGAAAGGATATATGACGAATGTATGATAGAAGCCTTTCATTTATCAGAGAAGTTTGTTGGCTTATGCTGATGGTTGTTAAGGAGATAACAATCATGTTTAGTTCATTACATGAAAACATTGTATCAAATTCGTGTCTTTAATAAAATTCAACTTTGTGTGGCTAGGTTTTTCACCCTCAGGTGGAGGGTTTTCCCAGGATAAATTTTGTGTATCTTGTTCTTGTGAGATTTTCTAAGTTTCAGATTTGTGTGTCTTACCTTTCTGGTTCTATCATTAACATGGTATCAGAGCCAGGTTTGAGGCCGTCTCCCTCACAGGAGGCCTCGGGATTCTGGGAGGGTTGCTTATTCATTGTTTGGTGTTATACGGACTATGTTTTGATCGCTACAACATTGAAGATATTAATTTTGAGACAAGAAGGCTCTCCTAGTGAGAGGGAGCAGACTGCAAGGAGATTTTTGTTCTAATCTTAAGATGGTCATATTCCTGGATTGTGGTCTTTTCGGCTTCAGAGGGAACCTGACATTTCAGCTTCAGAGGGAGCCTGACAATTCAGCTTCAGAGAGAGCCTGACATCCAACTTCAGAAAGACCTGAAATTTCATTAGAGGCAACATTGGACGAGGAGGTCAGAAGGTTGATATCAGGTTCAAAGGGAGCTCGTCATCATGAACATTAGGTTAATGCATTTTTCTCTGTGACGGAGAAATTTGAGGTGAAAGCCCTTGTAATGCATTTTTCTCTCTGACAGAGAAATTTGAGGTGAAAGCCCTTGTAATACATTTTTCTCTGTGATGGAGAAATTTGAGGTGAAAGCCCTTGTAATGCATTTTTCTCTGTGATGGAGAAGTTTGAGGTGAAAGCCCTTGTTCCACCCTCTGGAAGTAGCCATGGTGGATGTCATGTTGAGAGACTCCTTGACAACATCACGTTGAGTGACTCCCTGATGAGAGCTTGTGTTTATTTCACTCATGGGAGTAGCCATGGTGAACATCATGTTGAGTGAATCCATGATGCTATTACGTTGAGAGAATCCGTGATAAAATTTTACTTTTTTACACATGGGTGTAGCCATTGTGTTTGTCATGTTGAGAGACTCCATGACTTGAAAATCAGAAATTAATATCTCCTTTGGTAAGAGGGAGTATTAATGTTTGCATACGCTTCAGGAGATTTTATTTTTCCTGCGATGATTGTATAACCATTGTTGTTTGTAATTAGGGCCAGCAGATTCCAATTGCCTTGGGCAACATTGGAATCTGCCTAAGGGGGCCAGCCCCTTCCCCAACATATAGGGCCAGGCCCTATACCCTTCGGCTACTCCAAAAGGTCCCCACGCTACAAACCCAACACGCCACCATGATAGGGCCGACCCTATCCACTTCGCACAAAAAGAAATTAAATAAATTAAAAGACAAATTAAAAGGTTCAAATGCAAGGCAAGTCGACTTGATTAGAAGTGTTTGCTCTCACATAAATAAGGCATATACTTCTCACAATCTTACCAATTCAGTCTTCAAATAAATGCGAAATACGTCTTCAAGTAGCGAACTTCTTTGTAAGCAGCAGATCATAGCGAACTCCATTTATGTGCAGCAGATTACCATTTAGATGACAGCGAACTTCATTAAGACAGCAGGTCATCATTAAAGACAGTGATCTCCATTGAAGGCTAAAGCAAAGGACTGCGAACTAGTTAAAAGGTGCAGTTAACCCTTGTTATGCACAGCAAGACAGATTAGAAGGACTGCAAATCATGATCTCTGTCAGTAAGCTAGTTGTGTAGTCTTCTATGCCATCTTCCTTGTGACTGCAACATCTATACTCCAGATAAGTGTGTAATTATCAATTGAATCTAAAACCATAATCAGATCTGAGGATCTTTTCTGGCTGAGTTTTTCCTCCTAGGAGGTTTTCCCAGGGTAACTTTGTCTTGTCTTTATGCATTCATTTCTTACTATGCTTAAATCTGAAAAACAATAAATCTAATTAACCTAGGTAGAAACAAATTCTGATTTTCTGAGTTTTATTTAATCTGAGAGTACTAAAACTAACATGGTATCAGAGCTATAGGCTAGATCAAACTTTCAGATTTAGAAATCAGTACTCCTTTATTTCCAGATTGTTGTCGCATTTGCAGGTTAGGTCAATGGGGCTGAAAGTTGAAGATAGGCTTGATGGAAATCTCAATTTTACTGCATGGAAAGTTCGAATCAAGTTGGCTCTAGAGGAAGAAGATCTTCTCCAATTCATAGAAGCGAAAGAGCTAACTGAACCTATAGATGCAGCCGAGCTAAAACAATTCAAAAAGGATGTTGTCAAGGCCAGGAAGATTCTCATTGATTCAGTCAAAGACCACCTAGTCACCTCTATTGCCTCATTTACCACTGCAAGGAAAATGTTCAGCCATCTACAAGGTACATATGAAGTTAACAATCTCAATAGGGCAATTACTTTAAGACAGCAACTACTTAATATCAAAATGGCAAAAGAAGATTATGTTATTTCCTACTTTATGAGAATTTCAGAACTAAAGAATCAGCTAGGTTTAATTGGTCATAACATGGAAGACAAAGACCTTGTCATGATTGCCCTAAATGGTCTACCTCACTCATGGGAGTCATTTATCCAAACCATAAGTGGCAGGACTGAGTTACCCACCCTTGATCACCTTAAGAATGATTGCATCCAAGAAGAGTCTCGCCTCATCACAAGAGGGCAAACCAAAAGTTCCCATGTAGATGATCATCACATGCTTGCAGCTCAATGCAAGAAAGGGGGAAATTGGAAGAAACCTTATCCAAAAAGAAATAGGGAACTCAGACCATTTAGTTCCCAACACCCTTGGAAGAAACCAAGAGATACCTCACGTGTCTGATGCTTTAGATGTCACAAATTTGGTCACTATGCTAAAGAATGTCAGAATAACCCTAACCAAAGTGAAGCCAACCTAAATGAAGTCTCAGAACAAAATGATGATTTCTTATTCATCTCCGCTCTGTCTAGCAGTGTTCCTTCAGATAGCAATACATGGTTCATTGACAAAAGTGCCTCCAGACACATCACAAGCTACTGTGATCACCTTTCAAACTTAGTAGAAAAGGATACCAGCCTTCACGTGGTAATTGGTGATGACACTCGTTATTCGGTAAGAGGTTCTGGCTCTACTTCTCTAAATTTAGACTCTGGTATTTCCTTGCATCTCAATGATATCTTGTTTGTTCCTGGAATTAAAAGAAACCTAATTTCCATTTCTTCTCTAGAAGATAAAGGTTATCAAATTACTTTTTCTCAGGGAAAAGTTCTTGCTTGGCCTAAGAAATCTAGTTTTAAATCTGCTCGTATAATTGGTCATAGATATGATAGTCTTTATAAGCTCTCTACTAACCCTATTCAAGCCCTCATTAATGGGGCTCCTGAATCCTGTGAGTTATGGCATAGAAGACTTGGACACTTGCATTATCAAGCTCTTCCATCCCTTGAAAGGTTAGTCAAAGGTATGCCTAAACTCAGTCAAATCCATGATAACACTTGTAAAGGTTGTGCTATAGGTAAAAATGTTAAAAGTCCATTTCATAAAAGTGAAAATAGAGCTAAAGACAAACTAGAACTTGTTCACTCTGATTTATGTGGTCCTATGTCTATAGCATCTCCTAGTGGATTTCTTTATTACGTAATCTTCATAGATGATTTCTCTAGGAAAACTTGGATCTACTTCTTGAAATCTAAAGAATCTGATGAAGTCTTAAGTAAATTTAAAGAGTTTAAAGCATTAACTGAAAACTCCTCTGGTAAAAGAATTAAATGTTTAAGATCTGACAATGGAGGTGAGTACACCTCCGGTAGCTTTTATGATTTTTGTGTTGAGTCAAGAATTAAGAGGGAGTTTTGTGTTCCATACAATCCTCAACAAAATGGTGTTGCTGAAAGAAAGAATAGGACTATTGTGGAGGCTGCAAAGGCTATGATTCACGATCAAGACTTACAGACCTTCCTATGGGCTGAGGCTTCTAGAACAGCAGTGTATATCCAAAATAGATGTCCTCATCGTGTTCTAAAGAACATGACCCTGGAAGAAGCCTTCTCAGGATCCAAACCAGACATTAGTCACCTCAGAATTTTTGGAAGTCCCGTTTATGTCCATGTGCCCAAGGAAAAGCGATCAAAGTTGGAACCCTCCGGAAAGAAAGGCATGCTAGTCAGCTACAGTGAATCCTCCAAGGCATTCAGGATATACATCCCGGGTCAAAGGTATGTTGAGGTAAGTAGGGATGTTACATTTGAAGAAGACATTCTTTTTAAGAAATCGAAAGGTTCTTGTGTTATTGATGAAGCTACTGACAATCAAGATATAAACATTGATACTAACCCTAAAATTCAGAGGGAGCGGATTGAACCTCCACCTCAAGAAGAACATAATGATCCTCCAGAGCCCATGAATCCCACTGATATTCCTAGTGACATTGTCATTACCAAAAAGAGGCCTCTTTGGGTAAGAAACACCATTCAAGAAGCCGAAAGATTTGTTGCTCCCAGTGGCACCTTCCGTGAAACTAAGAGACCTCAGGTATTCTCCAACTACATTGCATTAATGTGCAATCTC
This sequence comes from Cryptomeria japonica, assembly GCF_030272615.1. Taxonomy (NCBI): domain Eukaryota; kingdom Viridiplantae; phylum Streptophyta; class Pinopsida; order Cupressales; family Cupressaceae; genus Cryptomeria; species Cryptomeria japonica. The sequence continues at coordinate 568,475,238 of NC_081413.1, forward strand.
ATTGAAACTGAACCTTGCAATGTTGAAGAAGCCTTGATTCATCATGCCCGGAAGCTTGCTATGGATGAAGAGTATCAGTCAATCATCAAGAATGATGTGTGGGACATTGTGCCAAGACCCAAATGTAAATTTGTTGTTTCCTCTAAATAGTTATTTAAAATTAAACATAATGCTGATGGTAGTATTGAAAAATATAAGGCTAGATTTGTAGCTCGTAGTTTTTTCTCAAAAGGAAGGCATAGACTATGAAGAAATATTTGATCTTGTTGCTAGATATACTTCTATTAGAACGATAATAGCCATTGCTGCTGCTAGGGGTTGGAAACTACATCAGATGGATGTTAAGACTGCCTTCCTCAATGGTGTCATTGAGGAAGAGGTCTATATTGAGCAACCTGAGGGTTATGAGATTCGGGATAGATTAACTCATGTGTGCAGGTTGAAGAAAGCTCTGTAAGGCCTTAAACAAGCTCCTCGTGCTTGGTATGAAAGAATTGATAAATACTTGCTAAGTCTAGGCTTTTGTAAAAATGATGCTGACTCTAACATATACTTTAAGGTAGCCAATGATGAAATGCTAATCCTAGTTCTTTATGTGGATGACTTATTCCTTACTGGTAAAGATGAACTTATTATTAGATGCAAGAAAGAACTAGCTTCAGAATTTGAAATGAAAGATTTAGGCCTAATGCATTATTTCCTAGGTCTAGAAGTTTGGCAAAGATCTAACGAAATTTTTCTAAGTCAAGGAAAGTATACTATTGACATTTTGAAAAGATTTAGAATGATGGATTGTAAACCCATGTCTACTCCTATGGAATCTAACTTAAAGAAGTTAAGTGTTTCTGCAGCTAACTCTGATTTTGCAGATCCATCCGAGTACCGGCAGTTGATTGGATCACTGATGTACCTAGTTAACACTAGACCAGACATATGTTTTGTTGTGAATGCTCTCAGCCAGTTTATGAGCATGCCCAAACATGTTCATCTTATTGCAGCCAAGCATATCCTAAGATACTTGCGAGGCACAGTTGGCTTTGGGCTGAAGTATCCACTTAACACTTCAATAACCTTGGAAGGTTATTCTAATGCAGACTGGGCCGGAAGCGTCAAAGACAGGAAAAGCACCTCCGGTATTTGTTTTATCTTGGGATCTGCAGTGATCTCTTGGGCTTGCAGAAAACAATCCTCAGTGGCATTGAGTACTGTTGAAGCTGAGTATATTGCAGCAAGTGTAACTTCCAGAGAAGCAGTGTGGCTTCGTAAGCTTCTTGCTGGGTTGTTTGGTCAGCCTTGGGATCCTACAGTTATTCACTGTGATAACCAGAGTTGTATTAAAATGTCTATCAATCCAGTGTTTCATGACAGGTCAAAACATGTGGAAACCCACTATCATTTCATTCGGGATATGGTGCAAAGAGGTGCTATTCAGCTGAAGTATGTCAGCACTGATGAGCAAATTGCAGATATTCTTACCAAGCCTCTATCCAAAGTGAAGTTTGTGTACTTCAGGGACAGACTTGGTATTATGGAAAATGAAACTCTAATTGAGAGGGAGTCTCAATCTCGGTGATACATTGTGTTGTATCAAACCACCCTCTGCGGGCAATGTAAGGTGGTATTGTAAACTTCTCAGGGAGAAGTATAATTATTAACCATCCTCTGCGGGCAATGTAAGATGGTATTGTAAATGTTAACCATCCTCTGCGAGCAATGTAAGATGGTATTATAAATCTTCTCAAGGAGAAGTGTAATTGTTAAACCATCCTCTGCGGGCAATGTAAGATGGTATTAGTGTAATTGTTGACCATCCTCTGCAGGCAATGTAAGATGGTAGAAAAGATCCTCTCCACCCTCTGCGGGCAATGTAAGGTGGATCCAATCTATGCTCGTGTGCAAGCTGGAAGATTATGATTATGTAGTTCCATATGTTGCTTGTGTGCAAGATGGAAGATTATGGTTATGATTCTCTTCCCTAATTAAGAGGGAGTGTTGTTTGTAATTAGGGCTGGCGGATTCCAATTGCCTTGGACAACATTGGAATCCGCCTAAGGGGGCCAGCCCCTTCCCCAACATATAGGGCCAGGCCCTATACCCTTCGGCTACTCCAAAAGGTCCCCACGCTACAAACCCAACACGCCACCATGATAGGGCCGACCCTATCCACTTCGCACAAAAAGAAATAAAATAAATTAAAAGACAAATTAAAAGGTTCAAATGCAAGGCAAGCCGACTTGATTAGAAGTGTTTGCTCTCATATAAATAAGGCATATACTTTTCACAATCTTACCGATTCAGTCTTCAAGTAAATGCGAAATACATCTTCAGGTAGCGAACTTCTTTGTAAGCAGCAGATCATAGCGAACTCCATTTATGTGCAGCAGATTACCATTTAGATGACAGCGAACTTCATTAAGACAGTAGGTCATCATTAAAGACAGTGATCTCCATTGAAGGCTAAAGCAAAGGACTGCGAACTAGTTAAAAGGTGCAGTTAACTCTTGTTATGCACAGCAAGACAGATTAGAAGGAATGCAAATCATGATCTTTGTCAGTAAGCTAGTTGTGTAGTCTTCTATGTCATCTTCCTTGTGACTGCAACATCTATACTCCAGATAAGTGTGTAATTATCAATTGAATCTAAAACCATAATCAAATCTGAGGATCTTTTCTGGCTGGGTTTTTCCTCCTAGGAGGTTTTCCCAGAGTAAGTTTGTCTTGTCTTTATGCATTCATTTCTTACTATGCTTAAATCTGAAAAACAATAAATCTAATTAACCTAGGTAGAAACAAATTCTGATTTTCTAATTTTTATTTAATCTGAAAGTACTAAAACTAACAACCATTTTGTTGATATCGTGCCTTACTTTTATCAGTTCATCTTTGTATGAAGATATTGATTTCTGCATTTATGAGTTCCTTCTTAGCTGGAAGTGTTTCCGGTTTCTTGTTACCTGTCACCAACCATCCCATATTGCGTGTATATTTAAGATCGAATCATGCTTGCTGGCATCGTCTACCTTTTCTCTTTGCATTCCTTCCGATTAGAGGTTCTTTTATGGCAACGTTTTTTTGTCTCCTGTCGGTGCCGAAGTTTGTATCGTCAAGTTTTGTAACTGTCGTCAAGTGGATGGTGTCCTGACTTTCTGCCTTTCTTCATCACAAGATATCCTTTTGTGCATTGGTTCTTCTATTTAGCACGGTGAAATTCTTAAGGAGAATAGTTCTTTACATAAATATGTGTTGGTGTTTTATCGTGGATAAGTTCGGGAATATTATCTTCTTCAGAATCGTTGCATCTTCATCAGTCTTTTTGTATTATCTCTCTGTGTTCTATTGATGTGTGATCCTTCATACTGCAGAAAGGATATATGACGAATGTATGATAGAAGCCTTTCATTTATCAGAGAAGTTTGTTGGCTTATACTGATGGTTGTTAAGGAGATAACAATCATGTTTAGTTCATTACATGAGAACATTGTATTAGATTCGTGTCTTTAATAAAATTCAACTTTATGTGGCTAGGTTTTTCACCCTCAGGTAGAGCGTTTTCCCAGGATAAATTCTATGTATCTTGTTCTTGTGAGATTTTCTAAGTTTCAGATTTTTGTGTCTTACCTTTCTAGTTCTATCATTAACATTGGGAAGGTTTGGTTAATGCATTAACAGTTGCAGGTGAGGGGTTTAAGGCCCCAACAGGTCATGACTTCAGTGGGCCATTGCTAGAGCAAGCTATAAGAAATACACAAGTTGTGGTTGATGATCAGAAAAAATTTTGGAAGAGAAAAGGATGCAACATTTTATCGGATGGATGGACAGATGGACAGAATAGGACTCTTCTCAACTTCTTGGTGGCTTCAAATGGTTCAATGGTATTCCTAAAGTCTTTAGATGCCTCAAATGAAATTAAAAATGCAAAGACTTTGTGTAATCTATTGGATGGGGTGATTCAAGAAGTTGGAGTTGAGAATGTTGTCCATATTATCACTTACAACGCAGTTGCATACGTATCTGCAGGTAGAATGCTTATGGAGAGGCATCCTACGATTACATGGAGTCCTTGTGTTGCACATTGCTTGGACTTGTTGTTAGAGGACATTGGGAAGATTGGATGGGTGAAAAAGGTGGTTGAAAATGCTAATACAGATGCAAAAGCATATGGGTTTCAAAGAATCGATGTTGTTCAATTAATCAAGGAGACAAAGCTCCTTTAAATAGAGTTACAAAGACAATGTTTCTAAAAGAAATAATCGTTAACTAGAGGCGAAATTAGAAACAACTTAAATGACCATTAATAACACAAAGAGAAAGATATTATTCTAATACCCTCCCTTAATGGTCATCGTTCTAACTACCAAGAGAAATAACAGAGAAGGTTGCCCCCTTCTTCTCAAAACACGCTGCAACAGAAGACAAGAGCATGCCACTAACTCTGCCACTTGAGATGAGTCTGCCACCAACCCACCAGAAACTGCAGAACTTCTAGAGATACCCAAAATAACACCAACCGTCCAACCTGATGTTGGAGAACTATCCCTCCCTGTAACCAGAGACACACCAAGAACAGATGTCACGATTTTGAGGAAAAAATCGGCAAACCCTCCAAACTATTGCAGATGAGCAAGATGCCCGAAAATAGAATGCAAACAAGAGACTATTGCAGATGTTCGCACAACAACTCCAGGTGCAACGAAAAACAGACTGCAGCAAAGTACAATTTTTGAGGAAAAAACCATAAAACCTCATGATTTTTATTTTTTTTTACAGGGACAAAAAATTATTTAAAAACCCACAAATAATTTTTTAGGACAAAATTATTAAAACCCATAGATTTTTTCAAGGGAAAAAATATTAAAACCCATCAGAATTTTTTTTAGGTAAAAAAATATTAAAAACCGAAACAAACATCGATGCCCATAAGCCATCTTCACGCTTTTCGAGGCACGAAAAACGAGGTACTGAGAAGATGCTTAGTGCACAAAACCTGACTGCCTTCCAGCATCAAGTTGGTCAATGACGCCATCTTGCACGTTTCCCAATGCACGGAAAACGAAAAACTGAGAAGAGGTGCTGGCACGGAATTCAAAAAATTTGAATCCCAATGCAAAAATAGAGGCAGATGCAGGTACAGACTTCAAAAAAATGAAGTACGGCTGGCACGAATTTCAAGAAAAAAAATTCGGCTGACCCAAAAAAATCCGAAGAAAAACCAAAAATCCTTGCGAAAAACCCAGAAGGAATCTACTGTCGGAATCTGGATCCGCTAGCTCAAAAATCGAGGCACCTAGAAAATTTTGACGACGACCCAATTGAAATCTCGAAAAACCCACCACGAATATGTGCTCGGAAAAAAAATTCGACTGAATTTGGAGGGTCAAAACCCTAGCCGAAAATGCAGATTTCCGTCCAAAAATGGTAGAAAAAAATCTGCAGGCGGGGAAAAAAACACGTCGCGTGGTTGCGCGAAATGCAGGAGAGACGGGTCGCGGGAGAGGGCAGAAAATAGCAAGAAAACCCTAGTAGTTGCAGCCAAAACGAACTGCCAAAGTAGCAATTTCGAATAAACAAAGAAATTTTTCAAAAACAACTATTAAAAATTCATGACAAATTTTTAATTGAAAAATTATTTCGAAAATTAACCAAGGCTCTGATACCATAATACAGATGCAAAAGCATATGGGTTTCAAAGAATCGATGTTGTTCAATTAATCAAGGAGACAAAGCTCCTTTAAATAGAGTTACAAAGACAATGTTTCTAAAAGAAACAATCGTTAACTAGAGGCGAAATTAGAAACAACTTAAATGACCATTAATAACACAAAGAGAAAGATATTATTCTAATACAGATGCAAAAGCATATGGGTTTCAAAGAATCGATGTTGTTCAATTAATCAAGAAGACAAAGCTCCTTTAAATAGAGTTACAAAGACAATGTTTCTAAAAGAAACAATCGTTAACTAGAGGTGAAATTAGAAACAACTTAAATGACCATTAATAACACAAAGAGAAAGATATTATTCTAATAGATGCAAGAAGTGTCACCAAATTCATCTACAACCATACTTGGGTCCTTTCTTTGATGAGAAAACACACAAATGGCAAGGACCTTGTGCGACCTAGAGTGACACAATTTGCTAGCCACTTCATCACTTTGCAGAGCATTCTTGGTGCCATTCCTCATCTTAAGTAGATGTTTGTGTCTAATGCTTGGTTGGAGTCTACATACTCCAAAAGACCTAAAGCAGAGAAGATTGTAAGCATTGTTTTTGATGAAGGGTTCACCAAAAGTGGAGAGGAGTTGACTAGGGTAAGTAACAAACACAAATGTAAACTTTATACATGATAATCTATTTGCTGATTTTATTTTTTAAGGGTTAATTTTGTACTAATTTTTTTTTTTTTTTTTTAAATTAGGTGACAGAACCTTTGGTAAGGGTTCTTCGTATGGTGGATGGAGAGGGCATGCCAATGGGTTTCATTTATGAGGCCATGGATAGGGCCAAAGAGGCCATTTCACATTACTATCGTGGAAATAAAAGAAAATGTGAAATCCTTCAGCACACCATTGATCATAGGTGGACAAACCAAGTCCACCGACCGATACATGCCTTCGCCTACTTCTTGAACCCAAAATTCTACTTCTCTAATTCATTTAGGGCTAATGAGGAGGTCATGGCAAGTTTTGTTGCATGCATTGATAAGATGGCACCTGATCCTAAGTTGAGAGACAGGGTTCTTGATGAGTTGGAGGTGAGATTTGACATTTGCTATATCTTTATTTATGAATTTGGAAATGTTCATTATTAAGTTTGACACTTTGACTATCTATTTATGAGTTTGGAAATGTTCATTGTTCAAGATCTACAAGAGTGCAAAGGGGAGACTCTTCTCTTCACAAGCAATTGATAGGAGAGGAAGACAACAAGCAGGTAAAAAATTTAGTTCAATACTGAAAAAAAATTACAAACTTGATTATTACATTTTTTTCTCAATTCTAATATTTCTAAATGTTTTTTTGTAGATTTATGGTGGGAGAATTATGGTGCTGGCACGCCTAATCTTCAAAAGATAGCCATCCGTGTTTTGTCTTAGCCATGCAGTGCTTCTAGGTGTGAACGGAATTGGAGTGTATTTGAAAGCATTCACACAAAGAAGAGAAATAGATTGACACACACAAAAGCACCTCAACAATCTTGTCTTTGTTTGGTACAACCTTCGCCTTTGAGTTAGAAAGGTGGAGGGTGTTTCACATGAGGCCATTGACTTGGATGAAATTGATCCATATGGTGATTGGACTGTCAATGAACAAAATGATGGTGGTGATGTCCTCCTTACCGAAGAAGAACTTGCAGAAATAGAGAGAGGAGCAGCACAAGAAGCAGAAGCAACAGGATTGGATGAAATGGAGGAGGATGAAGATGAGGACAAAGATGAGGACTTTGATTTTGAAGAAGAATCATCTCACCATTTAGATACCTCAACACCTACTACTACTACTACTAGCTCAAGGCCTGAAAAATTGAGCTATATTAGGAGAACAAAGAGGAAGATGTAGCCTTCTCTTTAGTTTGTTCGTTGTTGTTTTTCACATTTGGACGTATCATTATATGTAATTTTGTAAACATTTATAAACTTATGCTGCTATTATACATTTTAAATTTTGAAACTATGAGTATGAATGATGAAATTTCAAATATTGAGTGTTTGGAGATCATATGACATGTGTAATGTTTCAATTATGGCTCTTATGTTCTCTGAATGCATTAAATTCTTTATGTTTTTTTTGTAAAACTACGGGTTTTTTTTTTTGCCGTGTCCTTTCGCAAGTCTGAGTCTTGAGTCCAATTTTTTGGTTTGCTGAGTTCGTGGCAAGCCCGAGTATTAAAACTTTAGTCCAAACCAGGTGAACCCAAGAAGAGCCTGCCTCCAAAACATAAGGAAAGACTTTTTATTGAAGAAACAACTAACAAACCCTATAAGTGACTTTTAAGTTACTAACACATAAATCACACAAAACAAAAGCAAAAATAAATTCCTATCTCTCATTCCTCCTCCAGTAAAAACTACATTTCTATTCATTACTTAGGCAAGTTTTCTTTGTTTTCAAACTCCATGCTCTCACTATTCCTAGACCTCAAGTAGTGTTAGGTAGTTGTGAGGAAGATCAAGGAACTTGCGTCAAGGAGAATTTTCATTCAAGTTTAGTTTTTTTTTGCTTTGTTTTTGTATTTAAAAAAAGTTCTTTTCGAGTTCTACAAGAGCTTTCTTGAAAATAGATTGTTATTGTTTTTTAATTTCTTGTTCTCTTTTTAACAAGTAATGGCAGGCCAGGGCTATGTTACTGTTCTTTTTCTTGGTATTTATTTATTTTTAAAATGTGTAGACATAGGTATAGTCTGAAACGACCGAGTTTAATATCTATGGACCAAGGGTTGACAACCATTTTCACCTCTTTAGTGACATGTGACAAGACTGAGCAGCTTTCTAGAGGCAGGAGTTATCTTTGTCTTTGTAAAAAATGCTAAAATGAGGATAGGAGAATCTCGCTTGTATGTGATTCTGGCCAAGGAATTAGAGCTTGTGGTGGTTTGACCAAAAAATTGTTGCCAAAGGTGTCATGCCCCACCTGAAACTAGGGCAAAATACGTATAAATTGCAGCCTTCTCAAACTTAAACTGCAGCCTTAAATAGTGATTAAGGCTTGGGTGATGGCAAATAAATGAAAAGGGCCAACCTAGGGTTTTGTCAAAACAAGTGCAAGGGTGATTACCATACAATTAAGGCCAACCCAGCCCAGGAAGATAATAATTATTGGCAGATTAAGATTATTCTAAGGGGTCGACCTGGCTAGGAAGAAAGAAATTAATAAGAAATTAAATAACTCTTTATACTTGGCCAACTTGCATTGAAGCAAGGCGACCATTAGGGGAAAGGGCACTTGAAGGGTATTAAGGAGAGGTCTTGAGGATCATCAAGGACATCAGAAAATAGGAAAAAAGAAAATAAAAGAAGGCAGATCGGATCTGACATTGATAATCAATTCAGGCATATAACAGCTTAATATTATATGTGATTTGATATGGGTTTTCATGTGATGTATACAACATATTGAATCTGTTTATGACTGCTCACTGCTGAATGATGTGTATACCGCCTAGGGAAATGATATTAATATATATGATTGCTTATATATATACACACTGTTGGACCAACTTCATCCAAGGTTTTGCACATGCCTGTGGGTGTGACTCGGGTACATCTCTGGTCTTTCTAGATACACCCGTGGTTCTACACATGCCTATGGTTTTGGCCCAGGTAATCTAAGATGCACCCAAACTGAACCCACAGGTTCAACCAGAACCCTAACCAAATTAAGACCACAATCTGTCTGATCCACCTACAGCATGGGTTATAAGCAAACACAATAATAGAGCTTTTGGATGAATTTTATATTCTCAACTCACTAAAATTGTAGAATACATTCACTCAAGAAATATGCATTGGAGCACTTATAGAAATCATTAGAACCCTTGGTCATGATTTGAATATAATAAAAGATATAAATTAAATGCATATCCCATGTTTGTACTGCAATGCAAATTTTGTTCATCTTCAGTCATCATATTGTCTAATTTTTATCTTAGTGGATTTGTCTAATGTTTATCTTCTGCATAGGGTTACCTATTGTTCTCTTCCTTGTGGAGTTAGATCTATCGAGAAAGATGTAATGTTTACCATTTTATGGCTTTTGGTTTAAGGAAACAATCAATCAACTTAATATTTTTCCAGAAATTAATTTCAAATAAAACAACATACTGCTTAATTCAGCATACTAAAAGACTATCTTCACCACAATATTCCCATCAACCATGCCTGACATGAAAAAAAAAATACCTGACTTTTAAGGCAAGTTTCCTCCTACGTATTAAATATTGTGTCATCTTCGTCAGCCGTTGTTTGTTCTTGTGAACGAGAAATTTTGGCCAATATTGCTGCCCATCCAAAGAACAAACAACTAATGAGAATGCAAACTCCACTAACCAGCAAATTTTGCTCTGTAACTCTTTTGTTCTTTGTGATGAGATATAAGAGCAATGATTTCAAAAGAAGAAAGAATCTAATTGTGAAATTCTCGATGCATTCACATTGTACGATTAAAAAAACGCCGCATAATTGCCTTCTCATAAAAGCATTTAAAATAGACACACAAACCATAAGATAGGATGCATACCAAAAATTTGTCAATTGTTTCCAGTGCTTTCTCATAATTTCTTGGAAGTTTAACCCTTTCCCATAGCTTGTTTGGCATGTGAGCTCTTTCAATTGACTTCATGTACAGATAGAGAATTCCTGCAAAAGAATGCAATGCAGTGCTTATGTCATCCATCACAAGCTGACCGAATTGCCAGTTCATCAACTTGATATGCAATAATGTAGTTGAATAGAAAAAATGCAAACCAAGATACAAAATAATGTCACAAACAACTTGGCAAATGGCCATTGGGACACTTTTGAGGAAATTTGTGTGACTGGAACTATTACCAGCAAACCTATAAGGTATATTGTCCAAATAATATACAAATGATCAGAGTTACATATAACACAGCATACAAAGCCATGTAAGCAGGAAACATGAATTCAGAAAATTGAAAATTGTGAAAATTGATTGGTCAATGATGCTAGGCCAAATAACCCTTAAGTATTAATTCTGAGTATCAATCTAAATGGAAGGTTAGTTCAGCAGTCTATATTAAAGGGGTTTTAAATCTGAGGCAAATTCCATGGTACTCATGCCACTAACAATGATACAAAAGCAATGGCCTTCAAAAACAAGGTAGAAAAACACTAACATAATTCATAAATATAGTCTAATAATTCACAAATATATTTCAATTGAATGGAATGGGCCCAAATGTTAAGGCATTAGAGCTTTCAAAGTGAATCCCTATGGACACATCTCAAGGGGCCAGGATGAAGTGTTGACTAGCGGTAAAATTCACAAAATATACTCCTGATCAAATGGGATGGGCTCAAATGGGCAAATCATTAAGGTTTTCCTAGTAAAGCCCTGAATTCAAACCTTTAGGTGTGTTTGAATCCAGCTAACAAGACCAAACCTGGGAGACTTTGACAGAAGAGCCAAAGTACAAGGTCACTTGGCAAGGAAAACTTGGAAAACCAGAAAAAGAAATAAGAAATGTATATGATACCTTCATGTTCCCGAATAGTCGCATATCTGCTGTTGGCAAGTGGACATGAACTCCTGTTGCAAAGCCCAGTAACATTGTATTCGTTTCGACAAAAATTCTGTGTTTGGGTTCTGTTTCAAAAAAAAAAAGAGTGATTTAGATATAGCTCCAGAATTCAACATATTTCTTGTGCCACCAAAAATTAAGCTAACAAAAAGCGTCCAAAAGAAAAGCTCACAAGAAGCTACTGAAACCACCATAATTCTTAGCTTTCAAAAATTTAATTTTCAGAAGCAAGGAAAATCATTTATAGTCATGCTAATACTTAAATTTACCATTGAAGCCACAAAAACTATCCCCATTCTGACATTTTGAAAACATTAAAAATTCCTAGCTTCTATTGAGCTCAAAGAAAAGGGAGATATTACCACTTACTTGGCCATAAAGCTGCAATGATTGTGGCGAATAACCTGCCATATTACCTCGTCGTGCTGCATAGCGGCTTCTGTCTACAATTTCAAAAAACTGAATATCTGCACTATCCTCAACTGTAAAATACAGTAAAAACTCCCTTGCCCTCAAATAATTATTATGCCGAGAGGCCTTATCAGTTGCAGAATGGGGTTTGAAAGTTTGTCTACATAAAATCAACAAGCATTTCGGATAAGATAAGAATTAGAATAAAATCAAAAGGCATTTAGGATAAGATAAGATAAGCTTGTGAAAAAATAAACTTAGCTTTTTTTCTCTCTAAAGTTCTACTATTTGATAATGCTGCTTTATTTATCTCAAACGTTGTGACTGGCGCTAACTTTCAAATTGAAATGGGAAAAAAAAAATACTTTAAAGCTGGTAGATTTGCTTTTTGTTTTGAGTATACATTCGTGTTTTTCATTTTCCAATATAACTATTTCTCACACCTCAGAAGAATTGTTCAGGCTCTAACCAGCGGCAAGAATTATACATCTCAATAGAGGTGTTTGGAATCTCAAAATTTTATAAGGTATGTGATTCAATCTCACCAATGTTGGAAAAAATATAAACTGTATTTCATCAGACTCCAGTACATTTGTCATGGAGAGTAATGTCTTATGCAAGAGACATACCTATCCATACATGTTTCCTATTTAGAGATCTTTGGATTCATCTATTTAAACATAGTGAAAACAATTTATGCTCTCCAATTTTAACAATTGGTATCAAAGCAGGATGATACAAGTTTGCTATTTGAGGATGAGTACAACTGTCAAAGAGATTCGCAGTTAATATAAGCCAAGTAAGATCTAGCTCCAAGAAAATTACCAGGGCAATGTTGAAGAAGAGATCAAGAGAAGATCAAGTAGATCCTAGATATTGAAGGGAATAGCTTTAGATACATTCATGTTTTTCATTTTCCAATATAACTATTTCTCACACCTCAGAAGAATTGTTCAGGCTCTCACCAGCGGCAAGAATTATGCATCTCAATAGAGGTGTTTGGAATCTCAGAATTTAATAAGGTATGTAATTCAATCTCACCTATGTTGGAAAAAATATAAACTGTATTTCATCACACTCCAGTACATTTGTCATGGAGAGTAATGTCTTATGCAAGACACATAACTATCCATGCATGTTCCCTATTTAAAGATCTCTGGATTCATCTATTTTAAATTTTGAACATACTGAAAACAATTTATGCTCTCCAATTTTAACAATTGGTATCAAAGCAGGATGATCCAGGGTTTGCTATTTGAGGATGAGTACAACTGTCAAAGAGATTTGCTGTCAATATAAGCCAAGTTAGATCTAGCTTCAAGAAAATTACCAGGGCAATGTTAAAGAAGAGATCGAGAGAAGATCAAGTAGATCCTAGATATTGAAGGGAATAGCTTTAGAATCAAAAAGCCAACAGCCACTGTCGGCAAAGGATATCAGATCAGGTTTGAAAGCCAAACCTATAGGAGATTTGCAAAAGGTTTTGAAAGATTGCAGGTATTAAAGAAAAATTAAAAAGCCGCTATTAAGAAAAAGATATTACGCTAGCCCAAGGAGTAAAGGGTGCCATTGCCAAAGCATAAGAAAGATCAGACATTTGGAGAAGAGAAATTGCTAATTGGAGAAGAAATGTAAGGTGAGGAGTGCAAATCAAAAGATTATATGAGGGCTGATTGTTTGAGAGTTCTCGAAGATTGTTGTTTGCAAAGTTTGAAGAGGAGTTCACGGTAGAAGATATCATGAATAAAGGTTTAAATCATTGCCATTGAATATTGGAACTGTAGCACCATGTGATCAGTGCCTGATCATAGGACAAGGTAGATCTCATGCCTTGAACAGCCCAGCAGTAAAAATATAAGTCAAAGTTTATTTTGTGAAGTTTGCCCAGTAAAAGATGAAGTCAAGAGGATTGAAGTTCTTTCATTCAATGATTTGCCCAAGTTTGAAAGCTTTGCCAGTCAAATAAGTTGTAGGCCACTCGAAAGGTGGAGTAAGAGAGATCTACTGTCAAGGAAAATAGAACCGCCATGCAAGGAGGAATCAAGGTTGAAGCCGCCAAACCAGCCACTGCTCTAAAAAGGTGATTGTTGATTGTGATAAAAGTTTATTTTTAAGAGAGAAATTAAGGCTGTCAAATTTGGGTGAAACTGTCCTTAATTTAAAACATGAAGAGGTGAAGATAAATTGTGTTATTGCTATGAAGTGGAAATCAAAGATTCACAGTATTCAAAAGATTGTTGCCATCAAAGTCAAAGCAATCATAGGTTTGAAGCCACAATCAACACACTTTTAAAGGGAATTGAAGGATTTTTTGTGAAATCTTGAAATAAGTTGCAGCTATCGAAGAAAAGTATAGCATTGATTGAAAGATAGAAATTGTTACCATTTTAGTCAGCTGGAGCATTATTCACAACAGCCAAGGTGAAAAAGAAATCATAAGAAGATCATGGAAGAGACCTGAAGATCAAAAAGATCATAGTGTTGAAAGGGAGTAAAAATTTTTGCAAGATTTGATCAAGTTTGTGGTACTTGTTAAAGCCTATTTGAAGACATACAAAATCAGTGGTAGATCATTTCAAATCTTTAAAGAGTGAAGGCACACAAAGCTACCATTAAATCCTAGTGAATCACAGCACTTGATTGAATCATAACCAAGTGTATAACCAAAGTAAGTTGAAGTCATTTGTTTTAAATGGAAAAGATTGGTAAAAGAGAAAAAAAGGAAAATAAAAACTTAATGTGTAAAAAGAGTATTTTGGAAGAAGAGCTGAAGAAAATTAGAAAGGAAAACAAAAAATTAGAAGAGAAAAGTTGGTCACAAAAGAAGAAATATCAAAATTGAGAGAAGAAACTAATTTGTTCAATCAATTGCTTGAAGCATACGTAAAGGAAAATCAATGTCTAAACTGTAAACCTACACTGTGCAATGTCTCGTGTCATAAAAATGATTTATTTTATTCAATTGATGCATCATGTGATATAGTTAAAGGTTATTTTGATAAAAAAAAGTGTACGATTGGAGATAACAACATATTTAAATTTACAAATCTTGGTAGTTGTGAGGATAATGAAAAAAGATACTTTTCAACAAAAATTTGTTTTAAGATTATAGAAAGAATAGGAAATAAAGGAAAAGGTTTGAAAAAACATGGGCAAGGAATTAAAGAGCCAATTGAACCAAGCAAGGCCAAAGAATGAAATCCTTGGATATGTTAGTGGTTAAAGAAATAAAATCGATGTTATAAGTATTACAAGTTCAAATGAATCAGCTAGAAGAATGCAATGTATGCAATATTCTCATTGTCATATACAAGGACATAAAATGAAAACATGTCTTCATCCTTGTACTATTTGTGGATTGAAGAATCAGTCTGAGAAATTGTGTTGGACCAGAAAGTGGAAGAAACAACCTTTAAAAGATAGTATTTGTGGATGGATCGGTGTATCAAATTGGAAAAAGTTCATGACTATGGTCAAAATGTTGTACAAGCATAAATATTCCCACATCAAACAAAATAACAATCATGCTAGGTCAAACATCATCCTATAAACCATATAATTTAAACTGCAGATTTTGTACTACTATAAGGGCTACTTCAGTTCTATCCATGTAGTGGTGTGAGAATTGAAATTGGAGCACTCATATATGCAAAAATATTACCATTGATCAGAAAGATAATTGCTAATTGGTTGTAACGTCGATCGCAAAGATCATTGTTGAATGGTTGTAACGTTGATTGCAATGATCATCGGTAAACCTAAAAAAACATTAAGTTAATCATAGAGATCATTATTGAATGGTTGTAACGTTGATCGTAAAGATTATTGTTAAACCTAAAAGTCGTAGTGTTGATTACAGAGAACATTGCTAAACATGTAAAGGTTTTGATCGCAAAGATTGTTGCTAGATCTGTGAAAGTTTTGATCACAAAGATCATTGTTGAAATTGATCATAAAAGCCATTGTTTAAATTGATCACAAAGATCATTGCTAAATCTGTGAAAATTTTGATCACAAAAATCATTATTGAAATTGATCACAAAGATCGTTGCTAAATCTATGAAGGTTTGGGATCATTGAAAATGCTCCACCTTCTTTATTGATATGACCATGAAGAATATCTTACACTGGATAATGATGGACAAAAGTAATCAAGGCTATTCAAAACAAGGATAAGTTTTTTAATGCTAAGGCATTGATATTAAATATTTTTCATTTGTATATGACTAGCTAATAGACCTATTTGTTATACACGGCCCCATCATGTAATTAAGTTGCGTGATAAAATAAAGTTTGAGCAATGTTAAAGAAAATATAAACTAAATTTTGTCACTCCAATACACTTGCCATGAAGACATACCTATGTTATGCAAGATACATACAAGAGACATACCTATCCATAAATGTTTCCTATTTAAGCCATCTATTTGAACATAATGAAACCAATTTATGCTCCCCAATTTCAACAGACTATCTGAAACTTGCACGCGCAATGACCAAACTTGAGAAATGCTTTAAGAGAGATAAAAGCATCCGTAAATATATTTTTTTCGTCATGTATGGGGTGTATGTGAATGCAATTGCAGGTACGAGGACTGACTGTAACACGAATAAATTTAGCAAAATTGACTATCGGCATACCTAATTTGTTTTTCGTCCTCAGTGTCAGGTGGCAATATAATCTGGAGCATTAAATGTATGCATTGTATCTCCACCGCCTTGGTTTCTCTCTATGTAACAGAGTATGGTTAAAAAGCAATTTATGTGAATTAGTTCGCTCGGAAAAAGAGCTAATTTTTGTTGCGAGAAGTCTTAAACCTCAAAACCCTACGAGGGTTCCGGACTTCAACTCTAAGAAGTCTTGGGCACAAGAGAAATGAACGTTGTCAGTATAGGTTTTTGAATTTTGTTATTGTAAGGGTTAAAGCACATACTTTGACCTTACACATTTAGTTGTTTTTGGTTTTATGGATTATTGGTCTTTTCGATATTCTGAAAAAATTGTTTAATTAATTATTTTTATTATTTATTATATAGTCAAATTTATATTTATTTTAATTTACTTTGTATATATTTCAAAGAAATGAATGTAAATATAGTAATAAATAACACAATCTTATATAAAATTAGGTTCATTTTTCTAATTTTGTATCTATCATACACATATATCCTAATAAAGTTGGTGCTATGTTATCCTTATCCACACACACATCTATAAATTCATCTTGTCTTGGGGCATTTATCACATCCATCTATGCCTTTAGCTCATGTCCAATTTGTATGATTCACCCATTACTATTCATCTACCTCGTCCCACCCTGATATTTGTACATTTCTAAACATATTCCCTTTCCATGTGCTAATTACACTTACCTATGCGTATATTTTTTATTATAGATCGAAAATTTAAATTTCAATATTTCCCTCCAAGGGCCAACTCTAAACAAATTTTGTGTGAATCTTGTATTTAATGGCATTCAATACGTATTTTACAACTTTGAATATTTAAGAATCATCTCTTATTCTAAAGGAGCAAAAACACTTGATTGGTGCATTAAAAGGAATTAATTTTGCACAAACATTCTAGGAACATATGCATGAGTGAAGTTTGTTGTTGTTTTTATTATTCATGCACATTTCTCCAAGTTGACCTAGAAGAACATGTAGCCTTATGACATATTAACAATCTTACAAAGGTAGTCTAAATACTACCAATTCATAATTATAAAGAAGCATTGAAGATATTAAGATGCATCAAGAGAAATGAAGAAGGGTAGCCTACAAATAAGTTCATAGATTTAGGACAAGTTTGTGGTCATGGATTTGTACATGACCACTAAAACATTTATTACAATTATCAAATAGCCTAGAAAGTTTGTTTCCTTTGTAGATTAAATTTTAAATGTTTTCAATATGTTGAGATTCTAAATAATTTATGAGTTAGATTTTATTACAACTTGTGCACTCCTTTATTTCCTAGCTTAAAAGTACTCATTACATTAGGGTGCTTGACCTCCTATTAAACATATCTATTAGACATCATTCGGTTTGATAAAATAACAATTGATTAAAGTACAAGGTTAGATGACACCCCATCACTTGTCATATGCCTCAATGTTTGTCAACATCTAGCATAAAGTTGAACTACAAATTATAAATTTTAGTCAACTTTCATTACAATCTTAGCCTATTTACACTAATACTATTGCTAGATCATATTCCTATACGAAGAGATGTGTCTTTTGATCGTAATATTTTTTAACTAGCCTTAACACATGTTCTATCACTTAGGGTAATACCCTATCTTGCCTCCACTTTAATATTGGACAAGTTTATACCTCACTAATAAGATTTCTCCTTTTAAAGAATATCAGTTATTTCACAAAATGGGTGGAAGATATCCCTATTAAAATGACCATTTCCAAGGACGTTTATAACTTTGTATATATAAATATTAGATAATGATTTGTATTAGTGGCTATATTTGATTTAAATAGCAGGTTTTCTTTTAAAATTGAGAAGTCAAAATGTTTCTTGAACATTCCATGTAAACATCATTTATGTTGAACACTAGATGTCACTGAGAGGGGGGAGTGAATCAGTGAATTACAAACTTTTCCCTTTTCAATCCTATGCGTGTATACTGGTTAACAGATCTAATCATAAAGAAGATATTTCTGGTAAATGGGAGACTCGCACACATGCAACCACACATAAAAGGGACATCACATAACACCGGATGTACGAGGAAAACCCAAGATGGGAAAAACCTCGATGAGAAGTGTTGTTGGAGACTACTGCTCCAATCCAGCCTCACAATGAAACATTTGGTTACAACATTTAGGGCACCAACGCAAGGAGTACCACTCCTGCTTTAGGGCACCAACCCAAAGAGCACCAACCCCTGATTTTAGGGCACCAACCCCTGCACTGAGCTCTAACTCAGTGATTACAAAATCATATTTTGAATACCAAAGTTATCTTCTTGTTACAAAAGAACTTTATAACTCTCATGTATGTCTCTCCGTCGGATCTTCTCTCTTCAGATGTTTGTCGGTTCTCTCTTTGCTTTTTCTCTGCAGGAACCTTATCTCCTGTTGCGACCCACTCTATGCTTCACTTTTCTCCTCGTTTTCTCCTTCGTTGATTCAACCTCTTCTTCTGCTCTGTCGATTCTGCCTTCTATTGGTTCTTCTCTCTATCGGTTATCTCTCTGCCACACTGCTACTATCCACCACCGGTCTTGATAACTTCGTCAGATGTCTACCATCTGATTCTTGTTGGTTCTCATCTTGCCTTCTTTGTTGGTTCTCTTGCAACTCTTCTCTATCAGTTTGGTCACCACCGGTTTACTCCTTTGTCAAAATCAATGGTCGTTTACCGGTTGCCTCACTCTTACCGGTTGAACTCTTCAACCCGAATCTCTCTCTCACATAGTCTCTCCCCTGATACTCATTGAGCACTTAACTGATTTCTTCTTTCACATGCAACAACAACACTCTCTCATTCAGCAACAGTTTCATCGATTTAGACTTGCATATTTATAAACAAGTCTTCCCGCCAAAAACCATTTCAAACTTCAAGCGGTTAGGGTTTCTTCATCGACCTTGAGGCAAACCAAATCCAATCAGATCTCGTTCCAAAGATTTACCTCTTGCAATGGATCAATCAACTCCACCAATCGTGTGACTTCCAATACACGTTTGCTAAGTTTAAAAAACACGGCTCCTTCTTCGGTCTGCACTTGCCAAACACCTATGAAGCGATCATGCAGATAGCTTCACATACCCTAATCAGCACCTGGACACTCGCCTTCGATCATGAAGTCATAAAATTAGATCTATGTCCTTTCATCAGTCTCGATCCACACTCTTCTGCTCTTCGACCCGTGAAACACGCTATTGACATTAATGTTGACCAGTTACCACCTACTTCACCAACAACACTTTCATCGTCCTATGCATACATGCCACTTCAACTCTACGTGGCCACTTTGTCGGCATCCACCTTTGCTAGGTCATCCGTGTCAGTCTGGATAGGATCACTGACCAACCCCAAAACCAAGTTCATCAACCAGTTCACAAACCCTGTCGGTTATACCCTAACCGGTCTGCTTTCAACCTTGCACTATGCTTCTCTTTCAGTGTAACACTCAACAAATCAGCACACTTGCTAACCTACCTTATGCACATCTTCAACATATGAGAGTCGAACATCTCTGCATCTTGTTAGCTTTACCGGTGGACATACTTATCGGTAACCACCTTGATGACACCATGTCATCAACCTTCACCAAACTCCATCTTTAATCTGACAATGTCCTCTGTCTATAGTTGTTCCAACTTTGCCTTCGTCATCATTTGACCGATTTTCCTCTTAGCCAGTTTGCCAAGATGGCAGACTCATTTGTCTAAGTGACAAACCCCTCACTCTTCATCTGTCCTGATAACCCATCATGCCTTCTCTGGCTGATCCGGTACACATCCCTGATCTTATGCACCTAAGGCAACTTAGTGTTTCACCAGTTCATCCGGTGTGATCCTTCAATCACTTGCCTTTAACTTTGTTGTCTTATCTCCAAGAACTAAGATAAATTTCATGCATAATAAGAGATAAGCTCCACTTACCGGTGGGAGTGGGTCCTTGTCATCTGCATCCTGCAATGCACCAATGTGGTTTCCTTGTTTGAGCAACATATCTTCAAATAGGCACATGTGATCTGGTTGGGGCACATTCACTATCAGTCATCTCTTCAAATGGTGACTACATCTTTATCCGGTGGGAGTCCCTCTGATTGACATCCACACAGTATATCGATGACCTGTACATACTTCTCCTCTAGTGTTGATGTGATTTAGATAACATTCCCCCTCTTCATCACAATCAATCGACCAGCATCCTCATCTTTCTCTCTTACAAATGTCATCATTTACTGGTTGTTATATCATATCGGTCCCCTATCCATATCTTCAACACAAGTCAAACACTAACTTGTGTACCGGTGACCTGCTAAGCTAGGTGACATCAAAGCCATCACATCTGGTATATATCAATGACAGTGTTGCACATACATCTCTTATACCGGTTGACATCAATGACAACACAATGCCAGCAATTTATCCACTCCTTGTTGTCCACAATCAAATGGAAAAATAGAAGGAACTAATAAAATCATTAAACTAATTATTCAAAAATTATTTGACAGACATGGCATGAGTTGGCACTCTTATATTTTGTTTACTTTTTGGGTTGATCGCACTAACATACATACTCCCATAAGACACACCCCCTTCTCACTAGTTTATGGTATTGAATAAATTATGCCCTTTAAGCTATGTATCCCTTCTCTTCATGTTTATCTTTAAGGTAACGATATGATAATGTACATTGTGAGTTTCACTTTTAGGAATTTGATATGTTAGATGAATTTTATGTCCACGCTCTATTAAACTTGCATGCCTACCAAAATAAACTTTGTAATACTTTTAACTATTTTGTCTCCTATGTGCAATTCTAATAGATCATTCTAATAGAAAATAGAAAAACACCAATGTGAAAGAGGACTTATAAGGAAAATTTGAATGATTTGGTTAAACCCTTACGACATCTCTATTGTATATGATTTGTGTTCTTATGGCCTTTCTACACTTTACAACTCCTTTGAAAGATCCCCTTAATACCCACATTTTTGTCATTTCTACTTTTAGACACTTATGCATGGTCCTCTATTATATTATCTTGTCATATTCATTCTTATCCCAATACAATTAAATTTATTGCCTCTCTCTCTCTCTCTCTCTCTCTCTCTCTCTCTCTCTCTCTCTCTCTCTCTCTCTCTCTCTCTCTCTCTCTCTCTCTCTCTCTCTCTCTCTCTCCATGATGTGGTAAATATTGAATGTCATGTATGCATGTGATATAGCTCAATTTTTTTAAAGAGTGTTCTTTATCTCCATTCTTTATGTCTTAACAATGTGATTCAATAGTGAGTTGTAGCCTTCTCTTATGGTTGTGTGACCATGTAAATGACAAGTCTAGTGAGTCACAAAGAAGAGGGACCACTTGGGTGTGAATAGATGCAAATAAAAACTAAGAGGACGTCTTCTTATGAATAGGCCTTCTAACAAATTGACACTCATAATGTAATAAGAAAATATCGTGGCCTCCTTTTATGGCATTGACTTGCACAATGAAAACAAGGACTTACAAGAGATAAACAATATATTGACCTTCACTGCATACATTTATGCCCAACTGTACAAATAGAATCTCAACCTTAAGATATATTAATGATTTCCTCTATGAAAAACATTCATAAACAATTGCATGCGTATGAGTTCATTATGTAAAAGTCCAAGGAGAGGCCATTGTTGTTGAAAATACTCACAAGAGATCATGCAAGTTCAACCTAACTAACAAACCAAAGACAACTTTGATACCATATTGATTTAGAGGATTGATCTAGACGAGAGCAAGCATCAACCTTACAAAAATATAACATAAAACAAGGGCACAAAGTTGTTACCAATTTACAAAATGGATTGATAGTGATAAAGTGGAATTGATATTTACAATAAAAAATATGGCACATATAAAATCCTGAGTTTTGAGTATATGTACAAGAGCTCAACTCAAGGTGACAAGAATGCTCTACCAAGTGGCAAATGAGAAGTGATAAATATCTTTGAAGAGTTTAACTAACTCTCCAATTGACACATTTTTATACAAGGTGGATTAATGCATAAAGTAGAATATAAAATAATTTAAATAATAATTCTGCTCTAACATTTCTTGTAAGAGATACACTTGTGATTATCCTTCTACAATTAGTTTAGACAACTTAAGAAAGCGTGTTTTCACTATGCTACTACGAGAGCTTCTTATTTCACCTTATTATTCATTTTTATACCAAGGATGAGAGAGCTAATATAGAGGAACTCCACATCTACATTTTGGAGAAATAAACCTCCTCTTACTAATCCTAGGTTATATTTTGATGCTTAACCAAAGTTTAATTTGGTATATCTGTCCTAAGGAGGGTTCCACGTCTATCTCTCTCATATAGCTAAGATATTGGAGTTTTTTCGATGGTTGAATTTTATTTTTTTCTTGTGAGTGGATGGTTTGAGGTTGTTAAAAATATTCTATGTTATTTTTATTATGGGTATTGTTACCCTCCATGTTTTCGCTTGCACTATGTCTCTCGCGTCCTCAAATAAGGAGTGTTTTTTCAGTCTTACCTTGTATAATTCTCAGTTTTTGCCTTGTTGAAGTTTTTCTTGAACTTGAACCTGTCAATTGAACCTCTGCAAAGTTCAAAGTTCGAGTTCAACTGGAGCGGATTGTATCGCAGCTTTAGTTTTATGAGTGTAAGGTCTTTGTAATTCTTGGTCATTGAACTTGAACATTGAACCTTTTTTGGTTCAAAGTTCAACGTGCAGCTAAATGTGAAGACAAAGTGATTAATGAAGCATATTGTGGGCAAAGTCTATAATTTTGAACCTTTTGATTGAACCCCACAGGTTCAAGGTTCAAGGTTCAAGGTTCGAGTTTGGGTTCGGGTTCAAGTTCATGTTTGGGTTCAAGTTCAAAGTTCAGGTTCAAAGTTCGGGTTCGAGTTCGCAGGTTCAATTTCAGAGGTTCAAATTTAGAGTTCAGAGATTCATCAGATTAAACAGATGCAAGTTCAGAGTGTGTTAGTTCAAAATTCAGTGAGTTTAATAATCCAATAACATTGGTATGAGTTGTTCGATGTTTTAAAGAAATAGTATAACATGTTGGTTTAACAAACAAACTGATAATGGTGATTTGTCTAAGGCTCAATGTCAAGCTTCAATGCAACCTGTAACCACGGATTTTTTGAGTTTTTTGTTTTTAGACAGAAAAATCAGTCTCTGTGCATAGGGAATAACTATCAATTAAACTATTGGATCTTGATGATTTTTTTAGATGTTTTAGAAAACCTAGTTTTATATATCCTCACCGGAGAGATTTCAAAAATTATGTTTGGTTCGTAAGATATGGATAACAGAGCACAACACTGTCAAAACTGTCAATGACAGTCACATTAATGGGGAGATACTTGAGTTTTTACTCATATAAACTCAAACACTAAGGAAAGTGGGAAAGTATTTTCACCTATAAGTGAAAAAGTATTCCTCGAGGCTAGAAAGGGCAATTATGTATTAAAATATTTGAGCTTTATTTCCCTAAAGGTGAGAATTGTATTCACGAGAATGTTAAGTGAGAAGGAAATAAACAATCTTTTCAAGAACCAGTTATTGATAACTGAAAGTCTCTTAAAAAAAAGAGGTTATATATATGTAATGAAAGGAAAAAGATGGGAATTCTTTTTGGTCTAGTGTAAAAAAAGAGAAGGCAGCGTAGTTTTTTGGACTACACGGTTTTATTTTTCAGAAGTGTTGAGTCTGTAAGCATACATTTTGGCATTGATGAAATAAAGAAGATTTTGTTGATCTGCGTATCTGGCAATATTTTCTTTTGGTTACCATGAGATTTGTTTCTCTTGTAATTACCTTTCATTGCATTTTTTGTTACATCAAACTGTGTATATGCATTTGATTCTGAAACTTTGATTTCAGAAATAATTTGTATGTTGGAAAGAAATATGTTGTTAGCTCTTTGTCTCGGTATTCTGATCCCCCTTGTCCTTTGAGGCATGAGAGAGACTCGATCAGAGTCCAAGGTATTTTGATTCTATTGGAAAGGGTATTTTCGTGGGTGGGGGTAATTAAACTTTGTTTTACTTATCTTCATTCACTTCATTATAAATATGCTATTCGCATATGTGTCATGGCTATGAGCAGATGTTAGTTGCCTTTATTGCTTTCTGGTTAAAAGCATATTCATAAAATATACATTTTTATCCAACGAAGGGAGTTGTACTTTCAAATCAAAATTCAGAGAGCACTTGCACTCACCATTGCAAGTGACTCAACTGTTGGTTCTTATTTTTGTCTTTCAATTTGGGCATTTGGGAGTCATTTTTGAAAGGTATTTAAGAAGAACAAATCTGTTAAGTAACAGATTTTTGGCGACTCTGCTGGGGATTCAAAATCAAAAGATCAATCCTTTATTTCCTTAGGTTTTAAAGAAATCTCTATGTGATTGGAGATTGGTGACTCTGTTTATGTCTGGTTGAAGAATTCCAATCTGAAATCATGGCTTTGGCTATAACACAGCCATGGGGAACTCATTTTGGTCCATTTTCTCTACCATAATATTCAACCCTACCTAAAAGATCAAGCGAATGCTTTCCAAATTTTATTGGAGATAAGATTCAAGAACCAGATGATCATATTAAAGCAATTACTGTTGCCTGTGGAATTCTTGGAGTGCAAGAAGAAGATGTGTTTGTGAGATTGTTTGTTGAAAGTCTCATCGGAAATGTTGTAGAATGGTTTCAAAATTTAGAATATAGATGCATTACCAATTGGAATGATTTAAAGGTAAAATTTCTTGAAAGATTCAAAATTGTGATTGATACGTATGATTTGTTGCTTAATTTTTTTTCAAATACAAAAGAAAGAAGATGAGCCCATTATAAGTTTCATTGAAAGATTTAATCGGTGTGTTGGAAAGATTCCTCATGGGTCTCAACTGACTGAAAAATAATCAATTATGTGTATTTATTGTTGCATTACATTCTGCGATTAAGTTTTTGTTGAAACGTAAGAAGGTGAAAATCTAGAAGATGCGCATAAGGAAGCTGTTGAGATAGAGGATGATATGATTTTGAGTGGAATGAAATGCATGAGTAAATGTGTTGTGAAAGTTCCAGAATCTGAAATTTACTTTCATAATCAAAATTTTTACCCAAGAAAGAAGCCTTCACAAAAGAATATTGTCACAAAATAAACAAAGCTAGCATCATCTATTTCTTGTTGTCAAAACTTGACAATTTTTAATGAAAAATATTTTCGAGCATCTTCTGAGACCGAGAATGGCATTTCTAACATTGGAAGAGTATTATTTTCAGGCTAATGGATTTGATTTTTTTGGAGATGCAGATGATCATGTCACTCAACCAAAAGAATTGGCAGCTTGCCCAGCCACATCTACAATTAATAAAACTTTTGATGATATGAATATTGAGGAATTAAGCAAAAGTTTTCTGGAAAAAAATTTCTCTTCTAATTTTGAATCTTTCACATTTAAAATTTCTGATGCAGTTTCAACAAATGATCAAGCAAGCATAAAGGACTAGCATGAGAAAGAAATAGATAATTGTGGATAGTTGGAGGTTGCTATGCAAATGGATTATGACTTTTTTCAATTCACTTGTAGCTATGGTGAAGGACACTTGCAAACTGAGTGTTTGAGAAATTATGAGAGCATCAAGAAATAAGTGGAAGGTAATGAATTATCTACTATTGATACAATATCTAATATGCAGCCAGACTTCGAAACATTTAGATTTGGTGATGAGGGTTTTGAAAATAGATTGTACCTATAAGAGACAAGCAGTTTCCTGATGCTAGAGTCTTTTTATTTTGAAAATGATGCCATATCTCATTATATAAATGAGTGCTCTTTCTCATAAATCAGCACATGAGGATGAGTGTTGTTTTCAAAATATTTATAGAGGTTTCCCAATTCAGAGTCTGGTTAATTATTTAGACAATCTAGCACAACATTCTAATGCAAATTTAAATCAGCATGTACAACATAATGTCAAGACATCTCAATTGGCTTCAGAAATTTATAATGCAGAGTGGCTTTTTGGACCCAATATTTTATTTGAAAATATTTTACAATACATTGTTGTTGGGTCTCTTCTCACGGTGGTTGCAGACTGGTAGTTGGGAATGAAGCTTCTTTCTTACCGACCACTTTTCTGCATTGACTCATATTTCTCCCAGCCAATTAATGGTTTTGCATGAGCAGCCTGAAGTTTCCTTGAGGTAAAGGGGCTTTACCACCCTTGTACATATTTGTTGTAGTCTTTAGTGTTTTTGGATTTCCAGTTTTGGCTTGTTAGTATTCAGCTTTTGCCTTGTTCCCTCCACCCTTCTGCAAAACAATGTCCTTTATTTCTGCAATTTATTTGATTCTGTTGCCCAATGGATAAGGCACTAGTCTTGCCCAAAGATGTTATGGATTCTCTTCATCCTTGCAATCCTCATTCACCAGTCAAAGCCAATGTTACCCTCCATATTTTCGCTTGCACTATGTCTCTCCCGTCCTCATATAAGGAGTGTTTATTCAGTCTTACCTTGTATAATTCTCAGTTTTTGTCTTATTGAAGTTTTTCTTGAACTTGAACCTGTCGGTTGAACCTCTGCAAAGTTCAAAGTTTGAGCTCAACTGGAGTGGGTTGTATCGCAACTTTAGTTTTATGAGTGTAAGGTCTTTGTAATTTTTGGTCATTGAACTTGAACTTTGAACCTTTTTTGGTTCAAGGTTCAAGGTTCAAAGGTTCAATGCGAAGCTAAATGTGAAGACAAAGTGATTAATGAAGTATATTGTGGGCAAATGTTGTAATTTTAAACCTTCTAATTGAACCCCGTAGGTTCAAGGTTCAAGTTCGGGTTCAAGTTCAAATTTCAGGTTCAAAGTTTGGGTTCAAGTTCAAAGTTCAATGAGTTCACAGGTTCAATTTTAGAGGTTCAAATTTAGAGTTCAGAGATTCATCAGATTAAACAGATGCAGGTTCAGAGTGTGTTATTTCAAAATTCAACGAGTTTAATAATCTAATAACATTAGCATGAGTTGTTCGATGTTTTAAAGAAATAGTATAACATGTTGGCTTACCAAACAATTTGATAATGGTGATTTGTCTAAGGCTCAATGTCAAGCTTCAATGCAACCTGTAACCACTGATTTTCTGAGTTTTTTGTTTTTAGACAGAAAAATCAGTCTTTGTGCGGGATGCATAACTCTCAATTAAACCATTGGATTTAAATGAATTTTTGATATATTTTAGAAAACCTAGTTTTATAGATCCTCACAGGAGAGATTTCCAAAATTATGTTCAGTTCGTAAGATATGGATAACAAAGCACAACACTGTCAAAACTGTCAATGATAGTCACATTAATTGGGAGATACTTGGGTTTTTACTCATATAAACTCAAACACTAATTGAATTTGGGTGAAACAATGCCAAATTACGTGTCACTAATTTAATAATGGGCCAACAAGTGACACATAATTTAGCATTTTTTCACCAAAATTCAAATAATATTAGTATGGAAGACATCAACTCAGAGTGCACTCATATTCATATTTAAAATGTTTATCTCTCTTGCTTCATCATTTTTATCATATGGTCTAGCTTGAGAGCTCAATTATATAATGTGGATCCCCATTTTTATTTGGATTCATGGTAAAGTTACTAATTCATACCATATATATATGGATGATTTTTATGGAACTACTTATTTGAGATCTATTATCTACCTCTTAGGCCATTAGAATTACAATTATTAGCTAAGGATATTAGTGGTTACCAATGTTTGTCAACAATATTCTTTAAAAATTAACAAAGTTCTTTGAAAAGCTCAATGAGGTGAATTTTTATCCTTACCTCAAATAGGTTAAATACTAAGTAATAGATACACGTAAGGATAACTTAAAGGACTTGAATAGTTTCATTTTTTATTTTTTATTTTTTATTTTAAGGGAAAAGATTTTGTAGGAGTTGATGGTCAACCACAGGAGCCAAGATTCATCTGCAAGCAAAACAACTATCACACAAAAGAGATCAAGCAAAAATTATATACTCTATAACAACCAGAGAATTTTGTATTATTGCACAAACAATATTGGAGATAATTATAATAAATGAGTGAATCCTTATAAAGGATGAATGAAACCCTGGGTGCAAAACCCTAATGCTAAAATTAGGAAAATGAAAGCAATGCAAAGTAAGAACTAAATTAATCTCAACTACATCTAGAACTAAAGCTAGAAAAGAAAACTCTAGATAACAAAAAGCACCTGAGTTTAGCTTAAGTGAAAAAGTAATTAATGGACCTAATTAATTAGAAAATTAGATAAATATCCTAATTAATCCAATAGATTTATTCAAATATAAATTCAATAATAGAACAGTAAAGGCCTCGGGCCCAATAAAGACAAAAGACATCCACCATCAAGAGCTCCAAAAGGAACAACCTAGAAAGAGCCATTACATATTCCTATCCACCATGATTAAATTCTCCAAAATCTTAGAATAATCTAGGGATAGTAATCCCTAGTCACCAACATTTGAACCCTCTAAATTCTTAGAGGTCCACTTAGTCAGGTAGTTCGCCACACTATTTCATTCCCTAGAAATACGATAGAAGGAAGTATAATCCAAAGAGTTGCAAAGGTTTAGGATCTCCTTAACCACTGAAGCTAACTTCCAATTAACTCCCTCTAACCTCTACTCATTTAGAAAATCCACCACACTCTATGAATCATACTCGTAAATAATCTTTTGACCAAGGGCTCTCCCTCTCTCAACTACAATCAAAATAGCAAGAGCCTCCATTAGATTGCTAGAGTGTTGTCCTTTGTAAATAGAGAAAAGAAACACAAAACCACCATCATTATCTCTACCAATGCCACCAATTCTCGCATGTCCAAGATTCCCACTGGAGGACCCATTAGTATTAACCTTCAAGATTCCCACGGGAGGAGAAGTCCATCTCCCTTCTCAATGAATCTTTTGTTTGTCCTGTCGAAGCCTCCTACAAAGAGAACAACCCAAATTACTATCCTCTAAATCACTAGGATTCATTTCACATTTTTCAACAATAGTCTCTTGAAGCTTACTAATAATATTTTGCCATAAATAATCCTCTGCTAGTTTAGAATCTTGAAATATCTTATGATCCCAACTAAAGTAGGGCCAATAACCCAAGCAACTTGAAGAAAGGATGTCTTAGCTAGAGGTCTACCTAAAATTTCCCAAAATTCTACTAAAGAAGTGGCATGAACACAACCATGACACCATGCTTCCCACTATCATTGTCAAATCTCCCTGGAGTACTAACATTGGAAGAAGATATGGGAAGTGCATTCTTCACTGTTAAAATAAAAAACATAGATAGAAAGGCCTTGGCAAATTCTCCCAAGTGAGACAGTTATTTTGGGCCACTAGCCATAAGAATTCCACAAAGGCACACCAACTTTACCATGTAGTTGTTTATCAACTTGAATAGATTCATCTTATTAAGGGTAATTTTGGGGATTTTCATTAAAGTTGTTTAACTATTTCAAAGTAAGAATACAAAATGTTGTAGCTTCTACCCTATATAAAACTATAAAATTGTCATAAATATTGTCATTTCTCTCAATGTTCTAAATGACACTATTTATGTGCACTTTATGAATAAGAATGTGCAGTGTGTGATCTCTCTAGTGATTTACACAATAATTCAAATAGAGTTAATAGCTCATTTTCATCCATGATTTGAAAAACTTTATTAACTCAATAACTGGAAGGAGTAAATCTTTATTTGCATAAAGTTTTAGATGTATTAAGGTAGCATCAACTTTTCAAAAGCTATTATTTATAGTTTTCCAATCTTTTATTTTAAGAGTAAACTTCCTCTATTGTTGTCTATTATACTTCGAAGCTTTATTTTAAAATGATTCAACTCAAATAATCTATTGATATAATTGTTTTGTCTTTCCTCTTAAGGGGTTCAACTTCTTATTTGGCCTCCAACTCATCAAATAAGTGTGACCAAAATCATCAGTCGATGTCGTTTTTGAATCTCCTTAACTCCTCAGTTGAGGCAATAAATTAGTAACATAAATATGAAAAAAAGTTATTAAATAATCTAGTATTATTAAAGACAACATATGCACATACCATGAATCTATATTAATTAGGTTTACAATGAATCTAACATGTTGTGGTGGTAGCATACTATATACATATATTCATTGTAATGCCCGCCAAAATACCCGAGATAAATTCACCTAATCTAATTAAAAATAAAGATAAAAAATAAATTAAAAGCTCATATACTAAACAACACATACATCTATATCATCCATCTAATGCATATCAAATACATCATCTGCTAAATGAATCATTACAAATTGCATCTTTTGCTAATTACAACAAAGCATATAACATCATAACACAACTATGCAAGCGGAATAACACATCGTATCATCTTTTCCCCTAGGGTATGTCAAAGTCACTACTTTTAAGAGTAACATCCTATAGACTAAGTTCATTTTAGAGAACCAATTCAAATTTTCCTAATCCCCCATAATTACACATCCATTCTATTCATTATGAATCCAAACACATATAAGATTCACAATACTTAACAACAGGATTACTAACATATACAAGTACATGAAGTATAACATCAATGCTTAACTATTATAGGTGCACGATGCCAGCTAATATACATATATCATTTCCATCTAATCCATACATAATAGCATCTCTTAACACATACCATATGAAATGTCAACAATGCACTATTACAATTTCCATTCTACTTCAATCTCTAAGATCATCAATGCTTCTCATTCACAATCTTACAAGAATCATCTAACTTGCAATGAAACCACATATCCAACTCTATAAGTGGAACTAGATCATTTCTTAAATATACATATCATCACATCAAGATTACTAATCACATACTCATACACAGATCATAACAACAAGTAATAACCCTTCTTAGCACATGATACCACCAAGATTCACACATAGATAAACTAATCCAAACCCATTCCTAATGAACATCACATTATCTTAATACATTCCAAGGTCATAATCTTTCAACATCATATTACAGGATATTACAAATCACAAGAGCACATATTTTGTATCCACATTTAGCAAATAATCATGATACAATATTAACCCTAATGGATAGAAATCAGCTTCATAACTCAAACACATGATCCCAAGAGTAACTAACATTAAGGTTTAACATCCTTCAAATCAAGGCATACAAGATCATTATTATATTCACTACCACCCACATGATATACACAATCATTGCAATCATTTAATTCCTACTAGCTAGAAATTACATTCATCATGAATATTCATTTACAATAATCTTATCCTATGTATCTCATTTTGAAATCAATCCTCTACAAGTCTCGTTACACATATTCCAAGATATTGGTTACATGGATTCCTTTACAATTACATCCTTTTGAGTTACATACCGCATGATAACAACCATAATTACATAGATTATGTTCCAATTTACATCCACACGAAGAGATAATAGAAATCCAATTCAACGTACACAACATTCAAAGAAGAACATCCCAATGGAAGAAGGCATCAAACCACCCGACTATGTGGAACCAAATAGGATCCACCCTCCGTGCTAGGAGATGATATGGGGTTCCAACACTCACTCAAGACCTAGAATGAGGCCTAAAAACCATGGGGCTCAACATAGCATATAATGAACTCAATATAACAATAATCACATGACAACACAAGGCTAAAATCAACAATAGACTCTCCCAGAGGTGTACAATAAAATCATGGCATATGGACATGGTCACATGTAGGACTGGAGTGTCATCACATGTTTTCCTCATATAGAAGGGAATATGGCCATCCTTACTAGTCACACTCCTACATGCTAGCCTCACAAAGAAGGTAAATATGCACCCATATTAGACATGTATGCTATCCTCACAAAGAATAGCAATCCATACTCCTAATAGTCATACAAGTTACCTTCACAAAAGAAGGGTGAAAACAATCCCTTAACAGGCATGTGGAGCCATCTCAACCTATGTGAGTACAAAGGAGATTGAATTGCCATCTCATATGGCCCAACCACATAGAATTATCTTATTAGGTGAAACCCAAACCGAATCAATTATTATATGTTATCACTGAATTACAAAGAGGAAAACTCCCATTGTTCCTTGGCGGTCTAGGTGCCAAGCAACCTAACTCACGTGACCTCGATCATCACAAGGAAGCCCACTCCCCCTAACAATATGTCAAGCCATAGGGTAACACATAAAATGAGATCACAACACATGAAATAATGTTCATAAGAAGGCCTTTAAGAACACATAACAATGTTACTAATTATCAAATTGCCATTAGTTTTTATATTCAAAGTCATACTATATATTCTAGTCGGTTACCACTACCGAATCATGCAGTTGGTATATACATAGAGAAGTCGGTATGCATAGTCTAGTTAGTTATAGCAGAAAGTAGTCACAGAACACAGTACACACCGAGCCGTCTACCGAGTATCTTTTTATGGCTACCGAGCATCAAAGATGACACACCGAGTTGATATTCACCGAGTGAAACATGTTACCAAATACATTGAACCTGGACATGCATATGAAAACGTGTTACTAGATCGAGGCACATCTAACCGTTATTACATTGGAAATTGCACCAGAAGATTGTGTATGATTACAAGGACAATCTAACTAATGAAATATTTTGTTTAGTTATTCATTCGAGGAATCTTGTTTGTAAGATCGAAGCAATGAATTGGATCACCGTTTTAAGAGATCTATTTATACAACATAAGTTAAGTGCATGTATGCATGAAGGAAGACCGTTACAGAGACACAAAGGTCACCGAGAAGGTTTTCAGAGAACAGTCAGAGAACAGAGTAAACAGAAGGGTTTACCGAGTTACTATATGGGTTACCGAGGTATGCTATAAGCAAGGTAATCTTTTTCTGAGCACATAGAATCTGCTATAACATTTCAGATGTAAAGTTGCAGATATTTGTAATGATTTTATTGTAATATTGTGAAGATTGAAAGAGAAACCTTTAACAGGGTAAACGACTCTAATCAAGTCTATAAATTGTAAAGCCTCTAACCAGGTGCAACATTCATAATAAATGTTGTAAAATCCTTTAGCAAGGTAGATCTAACAGATCTTGTTACTCCTAACAGGGTAAGCTATCAGAAATAGCTAAATGTAGCTCTAACCGAGCATTCTTTATTATTGCAGTAGTGAAGTTGTGGGTGCCATCCCCACCGCAGTTTTTCTCTCTAACCAAGAGTTTTTGCGTAACCAAAATATATGTGTTATAGAGTGAATCATGTATGATTGTTATCTATTTGTTTTAACTTTATTTTATGTTACTGCACTATTCTATTTACGCATAACGGTAAGGTTATTATTCAAGAAAAGTTTTGGAGTATTGATTCACCCCTCCCCTCTTAGTACATTAGCTTTCCATATGGGGCCTAACAATTGGTATCAGATCTTGAATCTTGGAAAAGGGTTTAACTACCGAAAGAGAAAGATCTTATCAATGGAAGGCTATAAACAATCTCGGAGGATTGTATATCTGCAAGAAGAGCTGGATCATGCAAATCAAGTGATTGCAGACATGCAAAGGCAAATGCAACTTGGAAAAGGGTTTAACTACCTAAAGAGAAAGATCTTATCAATGGAAGGCTATAAACAATCTCGGAGGATTGTATATCTGCAAGAAGAGCTGGATCATGCAAATCAAGTGATTGCAGACATGCAAAGGCAAATGCAAAAATCTTTGAAAGTAAGAAGAAGATTATCTGATGACTTGCAGGATTCTCAAGAGTTAGTGGAACAAATTGAGACATCATCTGAGAATAGTATATCTGAAGAAACTGAAGAAATGATTGGAGTGTTGAAAGAAAAGAACAAAGCATTGGCTGATCAACTAAAAGCAATGAAAAGAGAACATGAACATTTCAGTACACAGATGACTGAAAATCTAGATGCATTAAGGACAACTGAGGATAAAGCAAGAGATCTACAAAGAGAGAAACAACAACTTGAAGTCTTTGTATCTGATAAGAATGATGAAATCACAAGGTTAACTGGGATTCAACAAAATATGACAGATCAACTAGGTTATGCACATCATGAAGCAATTCTGAAGAATGATGAAAATCAAGCATTGAGACTTGAAGTATCAAGATTGATCAATGAACTTGAAATAAAGAAGAAATCCAAAGAAACATTGAAGAAGAGTTATGAAGCATCAAAGATGTTGGATGAGCAACTAAATACAAGAAGACCCAACAAAGATGCAGGACTCGGTTATAAAGGAAAAGACTCTACCGAGAAAGGAATTCATACTACCGAGAGAGGAGAATCATCAAAGCAGGCTGGAAACAAGAATAACATCAAAAGAAAGAAGCCTATTTGCTACTACTGTGGAAATCAAGGTCATATTGCCAACATATGCCAGATCAGAAAAGGTAAGCAACCGAATATCACTAAGTCCAATGGATATTGTTACAATTGCAATAAATATGGTCACACATCTAATCAATGTAGGACAAAGTTTGTTAACAACTATCAGAAGGCAAAATTCAAAGGGTTTTGTAGAAATTGCAATAGATATGGACATAGTACCGAGAAGTGTTGGCTTAAGCAAAAGAACCACATGTGGTCTGCACACCGAGCAAACACTAGAGGTTAGCGAACTCACACAGATCCTTACCGACAATATGCAGCAGTACCATGGG
Source organism: Cryptomeria japonica (assembly GCF_030272615.1). Taxonomy (NCBI): domain Eukaryota; kingdom Viridiplantae; phylum Streptophyta; class Pinopsida; order Cupressales; family Cupressaceae; genus Cryptomeria; species Cryptomeria japonica. Next base: position 568,510,361 of record NC_081413.1, read on the forward strand.
ATTACAATACAAGGATATGGTGCAAATGTTGTGGAAGATATGGACATATAAGTGCCAACTGTTTTATAAGGTTTGGAATGAACAATTGAAGATCATGGAGAAATCCTGGTATGGCATGTTTTCATTGTCACAAAGTTGGACATTTAGCTGGAGATTGCAGAGATCAACCTAGAGGAGACACTAAAGAGATAAAAGAAAAATTCAAGATGATTTGGAAAAAGAAGGAAATCATGTCAGATGAAGAAAGCACCTTACCTACCGAGTTAGGTGCACTTATTCCAAATTAATCAAAAAAGGTATGAAGGGACTGCATTCTCTAAAGGTTAAAATCATAACAGTTCTTATTCTATTATGTACTAAATTCAAAATCTGCATAGTTAAGATGCATTAGTAGGTTTGAAATTCTATCAAAAGTACTTTACAGGAAACCTATCAAGTCGGTGTATACAGGAAGCCTGTCAAGTCGGTAAATGAAGGAAATTTGGTTACTCGGTTAAAATGAAAGAAAAGAGAGTAAATCGGTTAAAGGTGAACTGAGTGCATTTAATGTTTTGACCTAACTCGCATGGAGCCCGATAAGGTATTTTGTGTACTTAAAGCTATTTTAGTGGTCATTTTCATTCACCAAGTTTTCAAGAGAGCAAAGCAGAGCGAATCAAGGTGATCAAACTTCATTTAGAGCGAATCCAAGGTATTTACATCAAATCTCATCACACTATTAAGCTGGTTTTCTAATCTTGTCAAATTGCTATTATCTACCGAGTGTGAAACGTCTGTCATTTGTAAACCATCAAACCCTAAGGATAGTTTGCTATTTTTATCTGAAATTTACAAATGGCACCCAAGATCTCGTAGTTGTCAAGAATGTGGAGAAACCCTCACTGAAATACACTTTGACTCCTAAAGTCGGCTCTGAACTGGATGACAAAACTGCCTTTTCACTCATCCCGGATCGAGTCTTGTTAGTCGAAGATGTTAGATTCTTCACCAAATGTCGTGTTGAAGAAAACGGTCATGTTGAGATTAGTGACACATATGATGAGCTATGTACTGATGGCAAAATGGATAGCAAGTATGAGCATATCAAAATCAAGGGATTAACTGAAGCCCTAGCCTATCCCCGTGTGTTCAAACCCCAATGGGTTAAGTTTGTTTTAAGCAGAGTTCATGATGATTTTATGTGGCTAGAGGAGCAACCATTCAAAATCACTAAGGAAATCATTCATGTGATCGCCTGGTATCCTATCTATGATCATGCACGAGCACAGAAGATGATATCACAGAAGGAGTTAATCAGTTTAACTGGAATAGAATCTAAATACCGAGGACTGAAACTGAATAATGTTACTGATGCAGAACTTAAATTTGCAATTAGAGTAATTGGTTACTATTTCTTCCAATCAACAAGGGAAAACAGTGTACCCTGTGTAGCAGTTGATTTAGCCTATAAAATAGTGAAAAAGGGAATAAAAGTTGATTTATGTGAAGTGCTACTGAAGAACTTGTTTGAGAACCTGAACACAATAAGGAAGCCGAAAAAGAAGAATTCGGCAAATACACTGAAGTTTGGTTCACTTCTTGTATGCATGTTTTTCTACTTTGAGAAGTTCTTTCCCTCAGTCGGTAAAGTAGTTTGGGAGCTGCACTGACCAGTCACTCATCAAATTAATGACTTTATCAAGAAGTTGGGAGATAATTTTAATGATATAATGGATGACTACTTCAACAAATTTCAAGAGAAGATGCACAACAAGTACCGGATTCCACCACAGCTAGTAGAGAAATATAAGGATGATATATGCTTTGAGGTAGACACCGATTACTATTATGTGAATGTTGTAGAACCAAGGACTCAATCTTTGCCACCAATGGGTTACAAGATTGACTATGATATCACACAACAACAAATTGATGCATATCTTACACTGCCAAGGCATGCTATTGAACTGAGATATGGAACTTATGAAGAAGTTAAGGAAAAGGTGAAAATGAGCATTGTAGTACCTAAAGCTACAAGAAAGGCTACAAAGATGATAAAGGTTTCATCTAAGAAATTCGGAGAAGAATCCTCCTCTACACCTGTCAAAGGCACTCTTGCCATTAAAGAAGAGGAATCTGAAGCTCAAGAGGCAGCAATAACATTGAGTACCGGGCCGCCTAAGGGTAAAGTTTTGAAAAGAAAGAAATTGGACACTACAAAGGCCCTACCGACTCCACCAACAAAGAGACCTAACACTAGAGCATTAGCTGCATCATCGAGTAAGAAACAAAAGAGTGTTACTATTCCCAAGGTAACCAAGACCTACAAGAAATATACTCGGAGACTCATTCTGGCAAAAGAGTCTAGTGATACAGAATCCGATGATGCAAACAAATTTCAGATTGTAAAAAGCAAAAAGGTAAATATTCATAGTGTTGAAAACTTTTGTGCCAATCTTAAAGAATATGGTGGATTTGCAGGATTTAGATATGTCAAGTATGAGACTAGGAATAATGATAAGAAGCGAAAAATTGAAGAAGCTGTCATTTGCACACTTCTAAAGTTTCGGCTAGCTCCATTAGAACTAGTAAAGTCACTTCCAAGTGAATTGTACTTACATATTGATAACAGGTGGAAATATGCAATGGACTCAGAGAAACAAATTAGAGAAAGAAGTCTAGTCCATCTATTTCCTGATATGTTTGTAGCAGAAATAAAGGAGCATTTGAGAACCTACAATTCTAAATTTCTTGTCAAATAGAGAGCCTTAAAATTGATGAATGGGCTATACATTGATGTAGAAAATGAGACAAAAGCCAAGTGGCAGGAAATCTTCAAAATAAAAGATGTCGGTGAACAATCTCAAGTTGAAATTGTTGATGTCACCAAGCAAGATCCTGATGTCACTGAGCAAGGTCCTAACACTACCGAGCAAGACCCGACTGACACTATTCAAATTGATGAAGATGTCATGGATGCAGAAGCACCGGAGCAGGAAATGATAGAAGGCACTACCTATGCAAAACTTGTATCTAGTGAATCTGTGATAGTACAAGTTCAACCTTATCCACTGGTCAAGCCACCTGTCTCTACCGAAGCTCTTAAGGATACAACACAAGGCACCAAAGGTCACCAATCTGAAGCAGTAGAAGGTATAAATCAAGAAAAGACCTCTCAAGCACCGTCAAGCACTGAAAATGTTATAGCTGAGACCCCAAGTACCGAGACACCCAAGGACACCACAACAGCTACAGGAACCAAGCAAAGTGTTGCATCTACCGAGCAACCTACCGAGGGTCAGCAAGCCTCACAAGCTATTGTCTTGGTACAACTGACCAAAGGTAAAGAGAAGAAGGTGAAAAAGCATAGTTTTAAAGTTGATTTATCTAAACCGATAGTGTTGCCCAATGTGGATATCTCAAAATTAAAGGGGCAAGCACTTATTGATTTTGGTGAACTATGCAAAGCAAAGGCCGAACAAGAAAAACAAATGGCCATTCAAAAGATGAATAAAGTACTACAGAAGGTAAAGACACTGCTAACATATATGCTACCTTCAACAACAGTGTCAACCAATGCAGCCATCCACATTCAACTGGATGAACTCCTTAATCAAATAGAAACATCTGGAGTTGATGCATCTGAGTACCTGAGCAAGCTAAAAGATAAAGAGCTTATTGCAAAAATGATTGAAGAGGTACAAAAAGATCTAGTTATAGGAAAAGTCAAGCTTGTCAAATTCATTGCTGAGTTGTCCCCTCAACTCAAGCATATTCTTTATTTATTTCAGAAACTTTGCACATTTTCCTTATTCATTAAAGATATCAAGAATAAAACTGATGCAATTGAGAAAGAGATCACCGATCTCTCAACTAAGTTGACCACAGAGCCAAATTCAGTTCAGAATTTTTATACCAAGCTTCAACAGCTCATGGCTCAACAGTTAGAACTTTGAAATGAAGAGCATAAGATCAGGATGGATATAATGACACTCCAGACATTATTCCTTCCTCATCTTTCATCAGTTCAAGAACAGATTAACAGAGCTACGCGCCTATCTACTACACAAGAGGGAAGCACTCTGATGGCTTAATATCACTATTGGCTGATATTCAAGCACAAAATTCTTTAATGGAAAGTGTCAAAGATGCACTCTCAGTCGCACTCACTGACGCCCGGAAGAAGTATAAATCTATTTTTGATCAGTTACCGCCCCCAGATGGAAATTAAGTTTTTTATGTTTGTCAAAAAAGGGGAGTAATACTACATAAGGGGAGTAATATACTATATTTAGGGAGTGATACAGTTTTGATAATACAATTTTGAGTATTGTATACAAGGGAGTATACAGAGTATGCAGAGCAAGCAGAGCACACAAGCACAGAACCGAGCACACAAAATCAGAGTTATGTACACTATAATGATAAGGGGAGTATATCTGAATATATTATTTCATTGACTATTGTATATATTGTCAAGTATAGTCATTTTGCAAAGTATATAGATTTTTGAGTTATGACTTTGAAAGTAGTTTTTGTCAAACATCTCAACTAATGTCAAAAGGGGAGATTATTACTACTTATCAAATTGCCATTAGTTTTTATATTCAAAGTCATACTATATATTCTAGTCAATTAGCACTACTGAATCATGCAGTCGGTATATACATAGAGAAGTTGGTATGCACAGTCTAGTCGGTTACAGCAGAAAGCAGTCACAAAACGCAGTACACACCGAGCCGTCTACTGAGTATCTTTTTATGGCTACTGAGCAGCAAAGATGACACACCGAGTTGATATTCACCAAGTGAAACGTGTTACTAGATACATTGAACCTGGACATGCATATGAAAACATGTTACAAGATCGAGGCACATCTAACCGTTATTACATTGGAAATTGCACCAAAAGATTGTGTATGATTACAAGGACAATCTAACCAATGAAATATTTTGTTTAGTTATTCATTCGAGGAATCTTGTTTGTAAGATTGAAGCAATGAATTGGATCACCATTTTAAGAGATCTATTTATACAACATAAGTTAAGTGCATGTATACATGAAGGAAGACTGTTATAGAAGAAACAAAGGTCACTGAGAAGGTTTTCAGAGAACAGTTGAAAAACAGAGTAAACCGAAGGGTTTACCGAGTTACTATATGGGTTACCGAGGTATGTTATAAGCAAGGTAATCTTATTCTGAGCACATAGAATCTGCTATAACATTTCAGATGTAAAGTTGCAGATATTTGTAATGATTTTATTGTAATATTGTGAAGATTGAAAGAGAAACCTTTAACAGGGTAAAAGACTCTAATCAAGTCTATAAATTGTAAAGCCTCTAACCAGGTGCAACATTCATAATAAATGTTGTAAAATCCTTTAGCAAGGTAGATCTAACAGATCTTGTTACTCCTAATAGGGTAAGCTATCAGAAATAGCTAAATGTAGCTCTAACCGAGCATTCTTTATTATTGCAGTAGTGAAGTTGTGGGTGCCATCCCCACCGCAGTTTTTCTCTCTAACCAAGAGTTTCTGCGTAACCAAAATATATGTGTTATGGAGTGAATCATGTATGATTGTTACCTATTTGTTTTAACTTTATTTTATGTTACTGCACTATTCTGTTTATGCACAACAGTAAGGTTATTATTCAAGAAAAGTTTTGGAGTACTAATTCACCCCTCCCCTCTCAGTACATTAGCTTTCCATATTGGGCCTAACAAACATCACTAGCACATACTGCACATAAAGCATACATATGAACCATTACAAGCATAGGGCCTTCACCAATGCCTCATAAGCATAGTACCAAAGCAAGAAAATGAAACATAAGCACACCATAATCTAATACAAATCCTCAAAAATGAGGTATAAAACATCCCACTAGAGTCATAGAAGCAATCCTCAAATAGCAAGGCAAGAACCTCTTGCTGGAACAACTTCTGCATAAGGAAACTCCTCAACGGTAGGGCATAATCCCACTTACCAGAGCAAAAAATACATCATGAAATATCATAGAACATCATGAACCAATAAAAATTTCTCAACATAGGTTCACATGCCTCTGGGAACTCACACAATCCATACTAGGACTTTACAACACTAAAATTGACCTTTCTGGGCCTTCCAGAGCAGTTTAGCTCTCTTGGTATGCATAGTGGCCTTCCTGGTTTGTAGGGTGGCATTTTTGGGACATTTCCTAGTGTTTATGGCTCATTGCATAGCGTTTCTAGTCCATTGGTCAATGTTTTGGGTACAAAGGTCAACTTTCTTAGTCTGTAGGTTAGCTCTCCTAGTCAGTTTGTCAGCTCTTTGGGTCTGAACAATGTCGGTTTTGGTATGCATAGCAGTATTCCTAGTAGACAGGCTGGCGTTTCTGGTTGATTTGATGGTGTTTTTGGTAAAGTATGCAATATCTCAAGTTTGAAGGATCCGGAAGGTAAAGTAACTGCCCAGATTGACTTAGGAGACAAAAACAACCTCAAGGACATGACTAGGAGGTAGGATGACAATCAGAAAGGGTGTACAAATGGTTTATGCATAAAATGCAACTCATAGAAATGAGTTTGCAACTCAGTGGATAAGCAACTTGGCCAAAATTGCATTTTGGGAGTCTAGGCGCATGGGAGATAACTCTAACTCTGCATAGGCCAAATGGACTTAATAAATGCAATTCCAAACACCCAAACACACTTGAAACATGATTAAAATAGACTAAAATATGCCACAGACGGTCACAGGGCGCTTCATGAGCTCTTACATAGTCACATAAGCACTCAAGACATAGAAAAATAGCCCCTATTACAACCAGGAGTTCACAAGGAGTATAATACCCAAATAAACATCCAATAACAATAAGAACATTCTACAAACACACAAAAAAAGTAAATACATATATGCATTTATCCACCATTCACTTACACAGATAAAACAACTCAAGAATCTCACTCAAACATAAGGAGCAATCTGCAATTTCCCCATTCCATTCATTTCATTCCAAAGGATTTAAACTATAATGTCTTTCTTTTCCCCATCCATTCAACAATCGCAAATAAATCATTTTCACGGGAAGACACAGAGAAGACAGAATTTCAAAAAATCTAAAAATGGAGAACTCCAACCTGGAGATCACAAATCCAAGGATGAAAACTGAAGAAGAGCTTCCAAAATCCAAATGCAAACCAAGATCCAAGCCAAAATCTCAAAGCTTCAATCAAAAATATTGCCAACTGGTAACCCCATAGCCATCCAGAAATTTCAAATAAATAGAAAATACATAGCAAACTATGCAAAAATCCAAACGAATCAAAATAATCCAAAAATCAATATTTCTTACCTATCTTGTATAGTTCCAAGGTAAGAATATTTTATTATATTTCTTACCTATTATTCCAAATTCACCCAATCAATTATGAGGGTAGGTAAAATCAACTTTATTTTATTTTTACACATCCGAAGCATAGTAAAAGCAAAATAATAATATTATTACTTTTTAAGAGTGAAGAAATAGAAACAGGCTTTATACTTTTATAATTATTAATTAATCAAAATCAACTTAACAACGATATCTAAAATAAAATAAAATAAATCAATCATCAATAAATAAAATCAAAGGATAAAATTAATTAAATAAAACAATAGTCAATAAATCAATTAAATAAATAACAATCAATTAAATCCAAAATAAAACCAATTAATTAATAAATCAAACATTAATAAATTCAATAATAATAAATCAAATATTCATTAATTAATTATAACTTTATTCATTATTACTCAATATTAATTAATTAATTAATTAAACATTATCCAACCTTAGGATAATTAATCCAATCCATTATAAACCATACACACACACACATAACCAACTTCACATAGATAGAATGAGATACCGACTCAAGACTGGGCACCACTTACACCCGAAAAGACTAACAAGGTGAACATACTAGACCATGAGTAGTTGAGGGAAAACCAAGTCATCTCTAACAAGTGTTGTTGGGATTAGGAGACGCTCAAACCTATGAGACCAGGTGTAGTCGATGTTTGATACCTGCAATCCTGCATCCACTGATAAACACAAAAGAACACACACACACACACACACACACACACACACACACACACACACATGCACAACATCATAGTAGCAGGCAAGTGAAAGAGAATCACAACACCTTATCATGCTCGCGATGAGTGATAAGGCATCGTCCCTTTCACAAAGACAATCACCCAATACAAACACATCTTATAAAATCATCATCATGAAGCAAGGTTAGTATCATCATCATATATCATGAAATCATATAAATCACATAGGATTCTTGAATACATATAAGTCCATCAAGAAATATCATCCATCGAATAATCATAACCTATCATCCATCACATAGATCATCAAAAGTCATCAATATAACACATGTTCGTATAGCATCATAAATGTCTTCTGCATAAAAATAAATTCATAACCATCATCATAAGTCTAGATAAGTCTATTGAATTATGAATCAAAATGTAAGTCTAGGAGGGACACTACATTCATTAGGTTTATAATAAAACTATTTAAAACACTATAATATTTTTTAGCCTTAAATAACCAACCAACATTTTGTAGTTGTGGTGGCATATTATGGTTGTTATGGGGCATATTGTGAACCCATGTATATAATATTTACAATTAGATTACTTAAAATACCAAATGAATTTTTAATTCTACATAAACAACAAACATGGTATCGTGATAACAATATATTAAAATTGTGATATTGTTTGAAAGATTCTTTTAATATGCAAGGTTCAAAACTCCAAAATTACTATTCACAAGTCTATAAATAATTTCAATTACCTACTATATTATTTTTACTAAAAAATAAACTCACAACTCAGTAACTACTTAAAGCCTGCCTCATTTAAAATAATGATTGCATAAATTGTTCATGGATGTTTTTTGATAGGTAATAGAGATATTTTGTTGATAAAAAGTATGCAATTATATATATAGAATTTTTTATCATGTCCACCATCCTTTACTGGTAGAATGCATCAAACCACTGTGGCTACCCTGCTACTAACCACCTTTTCAATATCATATCAAAATTCATTTACAGTGGTTAAATTAATAACAATTAATATCTTACCACACTCAAAGACATCTACAAAACACCCTTGCAAAAACAAAGCAAAAATCACTTACATTGATTGAAATCAAAACCATTACTAGCATGCTACACATCTCCATAGATAATACAAAATTTACAGTGTATACATATTGACGTTATGGACAAAAAATTTCAAAAAAAATTCAATTTTTTTTTTAACTCTTTGACCCAAGAGGGCCATTCGCCTAGTAATCACCTAGGTTGAAACTCAAGTGCTTTTTGTTTCTCCTCGTCGTAGTTTTACTAGCCAAACCTTTCTATGCCTCCTTCTCTCATAGAAAGTCCTTCAAAGCATCCCACCCTATCTGTGCCAACACATTGTTCCTCCTTATCCGACACCTCAGTCCAATGAATGAAGGGTTGAAGTGGTGACTTGAGCTCCCTCACTTACAACCATTCACCATTTTGAGCTAAAATTTGCACTCTTGGCTACAACATTGCTAAGAATGCATTATCTTGTATGTCCATTCATCCTTGATGCACTATTGCATCACCTAGGAAACATCCTCCTTGTTACCCAATTCCAAACCCCACACCATTACCATGGAAAATATGTTAATGTTAGCGTGGTAGTGGTGTTATGTTTTCACGAACTCCTCACCTACCAAAATGTCCATGATTTTCATGAACATGGGCTCATAAAATTTAAATATGATTCTCATCCTTTTCTCAATCACCTAGCTAAGGAAGGCCAATTATTTTTTTGGAGTTATCAAGGTAAAATTTGCCTCCATGTCCTACAAACTCACACCACCTATTACCTACTTTTGTCTCTCTCTTCTCAAGAACACCCTATGAAATGAATGAGATGACACCTCTATCAAATTTAACAACCCAGTTAGCATGCCACATTAAGTGCCTTCAATTGCCATGATGAAAATTGAAATGTCAGAGTGCATTCACCCATAAAATTTGAGAACCAAATCTTGATAATCCTCCCAAATCTTGTCCTTCTACCCCTCATTAAATGCAATTGCCAGCTTGGGTAAAGTATATGTCACGGTGTTCGCACCACTAAGTGTGTGGATAATTTTAAATTCTTAAAAAAAAATGAAAATTTTTAAATTATTTTAACATATTTATTCAATCTCCAAGCAATCACCTCCCCTTTAATAATTGCATTAATGACAATCAGATAATCACCCTCCTAGTGAAGTTTTGCAACTGCTAGTCTTTTCGCCATGCTAATAGCCAAGAGAGCAGCCTGAGCTTTTGATTCATTATTCAATCCCTCTACCAAATTGTTAGCCCCCACAGAAATAATATAGTCATTTTAATCCCTCACCACATATCCACAACCCGGAGGAATCAGATTGCCCTTCAAGGATGTGCATCAAAGTTCACTTTTATCCATCCTTTATCTAGTTTTCTCCACACAACCTCCTCTCTCCCCTTTTCTTCTGAATTAAGCCGAGTTGGCCCATTAATAGGAAATTGTTTATATATTCTATTTTATTGAATAACCAAATCATATACTACATGTTTCTTTCTCAAATAATTTTGATTGATGTATAATATAGCAATTATAAGAATATATTTATTACAATCAACATTTTAAAAAGAGAAAAAATAAATCCAAATATTTGCAATCAATGAAAATGTTTTATTGCTCCTAATCATTCTAGAACATATTTAAAATATATTTTGTATGAAGAACTATTGAAAAAAATCAAATTTAATAATCATGCTCTCAACTGCTCCAAGATAGTTGCAAAGAACTACTAGGGAGACACTTACAATAATATTGAATTCTTGAGAAAGACATGATCAAAATATTGTTGGATTATTGTCATTGATGTCAAAAGAAAAATTAGTGGCATAATTGTTGGAAAAATTGTGCCAATCTATAGCACTATGATCAATATTTCATAAAACCATGTGAGAGGCAATTTAAATATTATATTGCACAAGTATTTAATGTTTGGTGTCCACGCTTGAAGAAGAATTAAAAATTACTATTGTGGTCAACCCCCCTCTTGGGCCGACCTATTATATATATATATATATTGAAAATTATGCCTAGTAAACTTTTTAACTTGACCAGTGACGCTGGCGCGACACGCCATCCGACTCCACGTGAACGCTTTTTGACCCAGAGTTATGAACCAGTGAGGCCACAAATGGGGGACCTCATCCCCACACTTCACTTGTTTAAATCTGCAAGCACAATGGCCTAGTGAAGGCACAAGGCCTTGCGAGTACAGTGGCCCAACAGGGATTTGAACCTTGGTGGCTGCTTCACCAACGAAGTGTTTAAACCATGACACTACATGTCCGAAGACAATGCATTTAAATATTAATGCTTTAAGTGGTAAACCCCAAGTTTGGTGGTATTTGAATTAAATAAAAATTACTTTACTTGGATGACCCCCCAAGGTTTGAGCTCCCACTTTGGCAAGGAAAATATGAATCAATAAACAATGTATGGCTTACTACCTTGGTTGAAATTGTTGGAGAGACATAACCATTTAATGAAGGGGTGTGATAGTTGGTATAAATAAGAGATCAATTGGAGATTATTTCATCAAGAAATTCATTGAATACCATTCCAATTCAAGGCAGATTTGAGAAGACCTTAGAGCAGAGCTAAGGAGGATATGCGAGGAATTTATTTTAGACTTTATGAGTGTTAGACAGTTCAAATAACCGGAAGACAACTGAGAGGGGGGGAGGTGAATCAGTTGTCATCAGATTAACAGAACATTAAGCATTTAAAACTTTATTACTAGAACACATAAGAACAATACCAAAATACATAAACTAATTACCGAAATAGCAAATATACCAATTAAGCACAAGCAACAACTAGAGAATAGTTACCATCCACATGACACCAAGATTTGTACGTGGAAAACCTGGTAAAGGGAAAAACCATGGTGGGAAGCCTACCCACATTCAGATAATACTTTTGCAGTAATTATGTGACTACAAATTGAGGGGCCCACACTTGCAAGAAGGCCAACAACCTAGAGAACACTTCTCATTACAAAAGGAGTCTCACTGGCTACATAAAAATCTAAACTACAATCCGGAAGGAAGAATGAACTGCAATAATAGCATCTCCTATGCCTGAATATAGTTTCGGTCAATATCAGAGGACTTAAGCCTCTTGCATAAAACCAAATCGATCACCTATGATCGACCAAATCCTCTGCATGAATGATTATGACATTATTTGCTTGCATACCATGATCTACAATGAGATGATACACATATATATACAAACCCTCCACTTAAACAATTATGTCGGCCACCTAGACAATAAAACCTATTACATAATTTTAAAACATGTTGGCCTAAGACCAAACAAATATCATCCAACCCATAAGTCATCCTGGAAACACATCGAGAAGTCCCAACAACACATTACATTAAGTCGGTCCATAACCTAGATAGCACATAATAGGTCTGGTGCTAAATGCAACACCACCAATCAACTGGAATACGAACATGATAATCATCAGCATCTCAAATCCCTACTAGAAGCCACACCAACACCACTTATGCATAATATCAAAAGATCTTCAACAAAGATTTGTCGATGAAACCCTCATCGGATCAATAAACTAGGCTTACCAGCATATAAGATAGCATCCGATCACCAAATCAATACCAACTACTGAACATATATCTGAGTAGCATGAATAGAAAATCTAAGCCAATTCCATAAGCCAAAGCATACCAAAGTATACCAGATCAATATGATCTTCCAAATAGAAACCAAACATCCTACCGGGACCAACCAGATACTGGTAAATAGACAAGCCAGCTAGTGTTGACATCAATGACAAAACATCAAAGCAACACATAATCAATTCCTCCAAATTGCCAACAATCTCCCCCTTTGGCATCGATGGCAACACTAGATGTGAAAAACATCCAAGTGCCAAGAAATGCCAAACAAATCTCCCACACAAGAATATAGAAATGAAGTTATGATCCATACTCTCCCTGTAGATGATATCTCAGTTAAGTTCTACAAATTTCTCCCCCTAATGTATATAACTCTTTAATTTTTTCACATGAATATCTCTCCCCCTTTGACATCAATGCCAAAGATCTGACTTATCAAAGAAAAATTATAAACCACTGAATCACAAGACTAATTACTCCCCCTGAGTAGTAGCATCAATTAGTTTTATACCGGAGGGGCATAAACCCCTAATTTGTCTATGAGGTACTCAAATGGTTCTTTAGGCAAAGGTTTAGTGAATATGTCTACAATCTACTCTTTAGTGTTCACATAAACCCATCTAACTTCATTTTCTTCCATCCTTTCCTTCAAAAAGTTATACTTGATAGATATGTGCTTTGTCTTAGAGTGGAATAATAGATTCTTTGATATGTCTATAGCAGCAGAGTTATCACAGTGAATAACTACTGGTTCATTGCAATGCACTTTTATGTCCTTTAATATTTGCTTCATCCAGCTAACTTGTGTATAGTTAGTAGCATCAACAACATACTTAGCTTCAACAGTAGATAAGGAGGTACATGATTGTTTCTTGTTGATCCATGAAATAAGTTTCTTTCCAAGAAAGAAAGCTCCACTGAAAGTATGCTTCCAGTCATCAACATCACCTGCCCAATCTACATCTGTATATGCAGATAGAGTAAAGTCATCATCTTTAGGATACCACAAACCATATTCAGATGTTCCTTGTAAGTATCTAAAAATCCTTTTCACCGCACTCTCATGATTTTCTCTAGGATCACTTTGATATCTTGATGCAATGCAAACTGCATTCATTATATATGGTCTAGTCTGAGTCAAATATAGAAGACCTCCAATCATAGACTTGTATCTTGTATGATTTACTGGTGCCGATTCATCTTTCTTTGTCAATTTCTCACTTGTAACCATAGGAGTACTAATCGGTTTAGAATTTTCCATACCAAATTTGTTCAACAACTCTCTAGCATACTTAGTTTGACAGATGAAAATACCTTTATCAGTCTGAGTAATTTGCAAACCTAAGAAAATTTTTATTTCCCCAATCATAGAAATCTCAAATTCATTCTCCATATTGTTATAAAATTCCATTACCTTTAGTGAAACCAAGTTTTAAAAGATATTTGTCCAACCTTGCATACCAAGCTCTAGGTGCCTGTTTCAATCCATATAAGGCTTTCTTTAACCTGCAAACCATGTTTTTATCATCTGAAAGTGAAAAGCCATTAGGTTGCTCAATATAAACCTCCTCATCAAGATCCCCATTTAGAAAAGCACACTTAACATCCATTTGATAAACCTTGTAGTTTTTATGTGCAACATAGGCAAGAAATAATCTTACAACTTCAATCCTAGCTACTGGTGCAAAGGTTTCAACATAATCAATTCCTTACTTCTGAGAAAATCCTTAACAAACCAATCTAGCTTTATTCCTCACAACTTGTCCAACTTCATTTAGTTTATTCCTGAAAACCCATTTAGTTCCAATAACATTCTTATTTTTAGGTCGTGGAACTAAAATCCATGTGTTATTCTTTTCTATCTGATCTAATTCTTCTTCCATAACTTTCATCCAACATTCATCTTTACATGCTTCAGTTACCGATACCGGTTCAACTTGAGAAATTAAGCATACCTCATCAGCTATCAATCTTCTTCTTGTCATCACTCCTTTGTTATTATCCCTAATGATATGATCTTCTGAATGATTCAACCTTACATACTTAGGAGTCTTCTGACTTTCTGTTCCTCTTCCTTGATCTTTAGTTACTGTAGAATTTTTTGATACTGCTAGAGTAACTAGTTCAGCATTATGTTTGGGTAAAGGTGTTACCGGTTAAGTTATGATCATTTCCACTACCGGTTCTTGCTCATAAATTCTGATTTGACTTCTATTCTACTCATCCACCTTGACATTAGCGCTCTCCACAATTCTCTGCAATCTTTTGTTATAACATCTATATGCTTTGCTTTCATTAGAGTAACCAAGAAATATTCCTTCATCACATCTAGGATCAAACTTGCCAATGAAATCATCTCTCTTGATATAACATTTACTACCAAAGATTCTGAAGTACTTAACTGTAGGTGTATTGCCAAACCATAACTCATAAGGTGTCTTACCGGATTGTCCTTTGATATGAACTCTGTTGAATGTATAAATTGTTGTGCTCACTGCTTCTCTCCAGTAGATATGAGGTAGATTAGCTTCCATCATCATGGTTCTAGCAACATCCAAGATAGTTATGTTCTTTCTTTCCACAACTCCATTTTGCTGAGGTGTCTGGGGAGCAAAAAATTGTCTCCTTATGCCATGCTTCTCACAAAAGTTATTAAACTTACCAGATGTGAATTCTCCACCATGATCCAACCTTAAGCACTTAATCTTCAATCATGTCTTAGTTTCAACCTTAGCTTTAAATATTTTAAACTTTTCAAAAGCCTCATATTTTTCTCTTAGAAAAGTAACCCACATCATTCTAGAATAATCATCAATGATTAGCATAAAATATCTATTACCTTGAAAACTTTTGATTCTAGCAGGACGACACAAATAAGTATGAATAAGATCAAGAACATCATTAGATTTGTCTTGTATACTCTTAAAAGAGGTTCTGATTTGTTTTCCCATTTGACATTCCTTACATACTAGATTATAGGGCTTTACAATCTTAGGTATATCTCTAACTGCCTTAGTTGAACTGATCTTTACCATGAAATCAAAATTCACATGACATAGCCTTTTATGCCAAAGCCAACTCTCATCAATTTGTGCAATCAAACATATCTTCTCACCAAAATTAAAATGAAATATATTACCTTTTGTCTTAGTACCGGTAGCAATCTCCAATCTAGATCTATTAATGATCTTGCATTTTCCATCCTTGAATTGTAATTGAAATTCCTTATCCACCAATTGTTCTACACTCAAAAGATTATGCCTTAAACCTTCAACATAATAAACATTATCAGTATTGTGCTTACCATATAATGATATGGTTCCTCTTATTTTTATCATGCATGCTTTGTCATCTCCAAATCTAACCAGACCGCCATCAAATTCTTGCAAAGATAGAAACTTCCTTTTATCTCCAGTCATATGATGTGAACATCCATTGTCTATTACCCATTTATCCTTATCTTCAATTTTAGTAGTGAGGGCCTTTTCTTCAGGTACATTCTCTTCTAGTACCGGATCATCTTCCTTGATAGCTAGGAACACCCATTCCTTTCCATTGTCAGAACCACTAGCAGAGTCTCATGTTGGTTCATCATCAGAATCAGTCACACCTTCCTCATCCACAAAGTAACATGATTTATCTTTGTTTCTCCTATATTTATGTTTGTTCTGATATTTAGGATTAGGCTTAAAAGATCTTCTAGGTCTTTCTTCAAATCTTGAATTCCTTTCAAGACATCTAGATGCAAAATGACCTATCTTATTGCATGCAAAATATTTAAAGGGTGATTTTCCTTCATACTTACTTCATGTCAGTCCTTTAGGTACTCTTCTAGCAAATAGGGCTTCAAGTTTCTCAAATTCTTCATCTTCCCTCTTCATATTATCCAATTCCTTTGCATATAAAGCTTTCCAATCTTGCTTTCCAGTTAATGATATAAATGCATGAAAAGTAGGTTCAGACTTCACAGCTCCAGAAGGTCCAAATTCTTCAAGCTCAAAAGCAAATAATTTCCCAACCAAGGTATCCCTATCAAGAAAAGTATTAGCCATTGTTATCAATTCATTAATTGCAGTATAATTCATCTTATAAGCCGGTGGTAAATCTCTCAGAACTTTAGAAACTATTTCATCTTCGCTCAGAGATCCACCACAACATTGAATTCCCTTGAAATTTATATTTACCCTTTCTATAAATGCAGTAATCCTTTCATCTTCTTCCATCTTTAAATTTTCATATCTCACCCGGTAACCATCACATTTAGCAATCTTAACAGTAGGGTCACCTTCATTTAGAGTCTCCAACTTGTCCCATATAGCTTTTGTTGTAGATTTGTCAGTCAATCCCATTATTTGTTGATTAGAAAGTGCACAAAAGAGGGCTTCTCTAGCTCTAAAATTATTCTCAAGCTCCTTATCCAAGTTTGTCAAAGGAGGATTGCCAGATGCCAGATTAAAAGGGGTTACACCATTCTCAGTGATCTCCCATATTTCCTTACCAAGACATCTTAGATGAGTCTCCATCCAAATCTTTCATACTGTAATTTGTTCCATCAAGCCTAGGAATTTCTCTCTGAAAGACAGTTGCTGATGAACTAGATAAAATTGAACTGTTAGCTACCATAGGATCTTCCTCAAGTGGTTAAGCTTCTGCAGAGAGGACCAGAGCTCTGATACCAATTTTTAGATAGTTCAAATAATCAGAGGAAAATTGAGGGGGGGGGGGGGGTGTGAAACAGTTGTCACCAGATTACCAGAACATTAAGCATTTAAAAATTTATTACCAGAACACATAAGAACAATACCAGAATACATAAACCAATTACTAAAATAGCAGATATACCAACTAAGCACAAGCAACAACTAGAGAATAGTTACCATCCACATGACACTAAGATTTGTACATGGAAAACTCGGTAAAGGAATAAACCACGGTGGGAAGCCTACCCATAGTCAGATAATACTTCTACAGTAAGTATGTGATTACAAATTGAGGGGCCTGCACCTGCAGGAAGGCCAACAACCTAGAGTGCACTGCTCAATACAAAAGGATTCTCACTGACTACATAAAAATCCAGACTGCAATCTGGAAGGAAGAATGAACTGCAATAATAGCATCTCCTATGCCTAAATATAGTTCTGGTTAAGCTCAATATTGGAGGACTTAAACCTCTTGCATAAACCCAACTCAATCACCTATGATCGACCAAATCCTCTGCATGAATGATTATTACATTATTTGCTTGCATACAATGATCTACAATGAGATCATACACATATATATACAAACCCTCAACCTTAAACAATTAGGTTGGTCACCTAGACAATAAAACCTATTATATAATTATAAAACATGTCAGTTTGAAACCAAACAAATATCATCCAACCCATAAGTCATCCTGGAAACACATCGAGAAGTCCCAACAACACGCTACATTAAGTCGCTCCATAACCTAGATAGCACAAAATAGGTCTGGTGCTAAATGCAACGCCATTGATCAAATGGAACACGAACATGATAACCATTAGCATCCTGAATCCCTATTAGAAGCCGCACCAACACCACTTATTCATAATATCAAAAGATCTTCAACAAAACTCTGCCAGTGAAACCCTCACCGGATCAATAAATCAGGCTTAGCAGCATATATGGATACATAGAATGGGATTGTTAATGACACATGAAGAGAAAAAATGAGTGACCTTTGGGATTGTCCAAGTGGGCACTTGGAAGAGGAAACATGTTTCACTTGCTATATCATTAGTATTGTATTTAATGTGATGTTTATCTTCCATGTTTGGGTGCCCAAGTTGGAGGGAACGTATTGGAGCCAAAAATAGTGTCCTTTCGTGTTCAAAGTAAGCAATCTGAGGGTTGGGGATGAAGAGTCTTTTTTAGATGCCTTATTTAGTGTATTATAGCTCTTTTCATTCCATATAAGCAACTCTTTTGATGTAGAGAAAGAAGAGTAAAAACTGAATCAAGAGATATTTTGTAGGAATGAGGACATGATGAGGCATAAAGATGTTCACAAATACACAAGTGTTGCCATGTTGGAGGAAAAAATGAGAATGTAAGTGAATGTATTGCAATCTCTATTATTAGATGATAATGCATACTTGGCACCTCTTCTTGGTGGAGTTCTTTCCCACATGGGATTTTCCACATAAATAGTTTTCTATGTGATGCTCTTATGTCTCAATCATTACCCCATTGCTGCTATTTTATGGTGAGGTTTTGCATTATTTTTTGTTTTCATAAGTTCACATAAGTTAGTTCTGATTATCATGATATGTAGGCTAATTTTTAGCAACACAAAGAAGATGGATCTAATCATTGTAATTTCATATTAAGGCAACTTGATTTTATATTTATATATAAGTTTTAGATTTTCATATTGTAGTAGTCCAAGCCTTGTATCTCATCCATTAAATTCATATCACGATTATTTGGATAAGGATTGAAACTTCCAACCTTTGGTATTAGAGCATGTATATTTTTCAACATTTGCATTAGAGTTGTAGGTTAACTGATTATGGTAATTCCTCTATTTATGATGATGAATCACGGAGTGTGATTTGAAACATTGATGGTCAAAAAAATTTCTCACACTATCAAATTCAAAAACTACTAATAATATTTCTTATCTTGACAAATTTGTAGAAATTTATTAAAGGAATTAAATGTTGTTGGATGCTTATAGGGATGCAATCGAGTTAACTTTGTTTCGCAAATATGTGAGATTGTGAGCCTTGGATATTCTCAATGTGATCTATGTTGGGCATTGGAAGCTCATGATTGGTAATCTTTATGGAGTTGGTTATGTTTTGGTAACTTGGGGCTCTTGTTTGAAAATATGTGCTAATCCGCTTGTTTGGTGGTTTTGTTCCTTTACCTTATGGTCACATGTAGTGAGAAGGTGTTTGTGATGGATGGATACTCTCGACATCTTGGTTACATGGACAACCATTGGCTATTTGGACTACAAAATAGAGTGCTTATGTTGGATTTATGGTTTTAGCCCTTGGTTGCATGAAAGCACTAGAAGATAAGCCATTGACCTCTTTGTGAGTTGTGAAGTTAATATGTTTCATATGTTATAAGCTCCTAGAAAATTTGGTTTTCATGTTGGGTTATAATTTATCTTATTTTTCAGTTATTGGTTTTTGTATGTATGTGCTTATTCCATTGTTTAGATCATATGTTTGATATAAAATTTTGGATGTTTAACTAGATCTCAATTTTATGGAGATGGTTTAACAAGTTTTAAATATTAAACTAAGTCTATGGTGTGTAGATCCATGATAAAACTATATTTGGTGTGTTTTAGATGAAGACAATTATAGGTTTGTGTGATTACTTGGAAGATTCTTATTGATTAATGGTTACTCCTATGTGGGTTTGTTTGAAAATTAGGCCTAACATTGATCTTGGTGTTTGAGTCTTGGAATCTACATATTATTCCTAATTAAATCTATTATGCATGATATTTGATTTGGGATTAAATATATTATTTAGTTATTTGATATTGGAGAACTGACAATGTATTTATTCTTTTAGATGTCACATATGTGAAAATCTTGTAAAATTGTTTGATGTGGATTCTATTTGGTAGGTTTTATTCTTTGCCACAATTAATACATTAGTATGTTAATTGTAGTGAGAAATATTTTTTGGTAGTAATTGATATAATTGTTCATTTGAATCTTAGCAACAATTTATTGTACATGAGAATCTCTATTCACTTTTAGTGGAGTTTTGGTAATTATATTGGTCATGATGTGTTGGGTGAAAATTTTGTAAACTCGGAGAGGTTTACAAAATGTGGGTTTTCACCACAGTATGCAAGACAGTATCTCTCTGAAGGCAAGATACGGTCTCTCGTATCTATAAGGGAAGACTCCCCCTTTCAATTTAAATCTATATTTAATATTACTCTACCTACTAACTTTACACTAATCCAAGATGATACAATTACTTCACTCTCTTTTTTCCAAGTAAGTATTTTCCCAATTCTCTATCTAGAATAGATTTCCTTTCTTGATACCTAAAACAGTTCTCATTTGTAGTAATTCAAAACTCTATACTAGTTAGAAGCAAAGTGTCCATAAGAGTACAAAGCCTCTCGTTGTTTCCTTTTCTTAAGATGACTTAGGGAATGATAAAATAGAAATGAAGATCAAAGTCTTCACCTTACCACTATCCTATCAACCTTTTTACAAATAACTCTTTTAACCAATATTATTATTTTTAAATAACAAATGAAGCACAAAATCATTATGTTGCTACTTGTATACAATCTATAGCTTTCTCTAAGAATAACAAAGCAAAGCACTAAGTCTTTGTATGATTATCCACACACAAATCCTACTTCCAAATTCTCGAAGTAACACAAAGTCTACTTAGCAAATTTGAACTACTCTTTAATATGCCATACAACTCACACTGCTCAACTCAAACTCTTTAAGAATATATGACATAAATGACATAAGAACAACTATATCATAAACAAATATGATTCCAACACAAAGTTTGAAAGCCAAAACTTTTCTTCTTATTTTGATTTAGCGTGCAAAATCACAGTTTGAACACAAAGTCTCACTTTGATTTTCACTTTGGTAGATTTTTGTTACATAAAATAAAAAATAGTAATTACAAAGAGCACCCTCATATATATAGGTGAGGTGCAATGATAAAGAATAGGAAAGTTGAAACTAATTTAAGACTAAGTCAAAGAAAGAGTTTGATCTGACTTTGGACTTATACACTCCTAAATGCAAAACTATATATGCAAAATGACACTTGAAGTGTTGATCAAAAATACAAAATTACACTAGACTAAGAATGCATAAAAATGACTAAGTTGTTGGAGCTCCATCTTGTGTCTGGTCACCTCCATCTTTATTTAGAAATTCATCATACTTTTGGAGAGAAGCTTAGATTTTTGCATCATCGGGTTCATCTTCATAGAAGGAAATAACTCGTATTCTCGTAACTGAATTTTCCAATAGAGTACATTATTTCTTGGATTTCTTTGAGAGAGATTCCATATCATCCAAAATGGATTGAATTCCTATCAACTTATCAAGTGAGAAATCTCCTCACTCTACTTCATCCTGGATGAACAAACAAAATACCTGAATAACTAAATCCAAGGGTAAAAGATTATGTTCTTCATCAAACATTTTGGAGGGAAATTATGTGATCTTGGCCAAAATTACTTTGATAGTATTCTCACTTGTTTTTCTAGCCTTTTTTATGCCTTCAACTAATTCCTACAAAATTTCCATTCTATGTTTTAGGAGTTCCTTATGTTACACATAGAATTTTCTCGAGGGAATAATATTATTGTCAACCAAAACATCCAAGGGGAAATCCCTCAACCTAAGACATGATTCAAAGTTATTTTCATGTGTTTCAATGCATCAAGTATTGTATCAAATTCATATTCAACACCTTGAATATTGTCAATCAACTTGATTGTTGAAGTCATAAGATGTGTCCCTTAATTTTTCATTCTATGCATTCACTCACCTACTACTATACCCCTTAAGGTGAGCCTCTCAACTTGTTTGATGGCTTCTTCGTCAATAGATGAAGTTACTGGCTCAACTATCTTAGTAGACTTAGTTATTTTGATTAAAACATTTGTCAACAATTCTACTTGAGTGTTGAGCTTATCTTTCTTAACTTTTTCTTCGTCATATTTGACAATGAGAGATTGGAAGGCCTGTTGTACATCTTGCTTGCTACCATCATGGGTCTATTTACCAAGATTTATTCTTCTCATGGTGTAATCCTCTACTTTAAATTCATCTACGTTTTTGTCTAAAGGAGGTTTTGCAACTTTGACACACTTATTTCTGTCTTGATCAATTCTTATCCTTGAGATAGTTTTGGTTTTCTTGGTAGCCTTTGGCTTGATAGGAACTGATTGACCAAAATCAAAATCATCAGGAGAAATTGCCAGTTTCTTTCTTTTGGGAGTATTTGAAACTAACAATGGTAGAAGTGCAGAAACATTTTCAAATACATAAACACATGTTTGAGAAGAAATACATTGATTATGAGAAACAATGGTGACTATAGGGGAAGTAGAAGTTGTATTAACAACAAATGGAGGATTTTCAATGGATGACTCATTAGGCTTAAAACTAGTTTCTACCAAGATTTTGTCAAAATCATCTAACATGATAGAAGTTACTTGTGGTAGATAAGAGAACATATTAACAATGTTTTCTTGAGGGGTTTCTAATGCAAACTCATTAGTAGGCACATGAGTAACATTACTAGGAGTAACCTCGTGAATAGTAGTTATAGTTGGTAATGACTCAATAGTAGAAGTTGTTGGTACATATGAAACTGTTGATCCAAATGGCACAAAAGTAGGAATAGAAACCTTTGAAGATGAAATGACTTTTACCAGATTAGGTACTTGAGAAACTTGTTCTTACATCTTCTATGCTCCTTCATCCTTTGAAGTTTCTAGTAAGCTTTCCTCATCAAATTATTCTTCTTTCTCTTCATCGTGCTCTTCCTCTATAGGTCGATCCTCATATTAACCTTCATCCACTACTAGTTCAATATCCAAATCAGGTGGTTCATAATTCAAGTGTTCCCCTAATACTTCTAGTTCCTTCTCTTCCTGAGCACTTGGTGTAGAATATTCAACTTGCTCCTTTCCTTTAACTTTTCCCTTTATAAATTTGAATCTAAGAGTAGTATCTAAGGTAATAGGATCTCGTTTATTATTTGTTCTCAAATCTAATTTCTTCCCAATAGGTCTTGCAATATCTTCTTTTGAACCTATGGTAATTTCTTTAAGCTAAATGCCTTTTGAAGCGAGCCACACATTAGTATTTGCAAGAATCTTTTGGAACCGGGTTTTTAATAACCTCCTTTTATGAATATTAAATCAAAGGAAGGGGAGTACTTCCAATTTTATTAGCCTCATACACAGGCTCAAGAATATTGCCATCATCATGAAGGTCTTCGGGTACATCTGCCAAGTTGATATCAATTATATACTCTTTGGTGAGATAACAATAGTCAAGTTTCTTGATATCCTTCTCTGATCTACATTCTATCCAAATATCTTCAATCATGTGACCATGAGTATAGGATCTTTTCAATTTATTCTTCATACCTCTATAATCAAAATCCTTCTGAGCACTTGAAAATCACATTGTAATTCTTCTCATTTCTTCATCCATGGCTCTAGCTTTGAAAACTGAATTAATTGAATATCTTCCAATGGACAAAGAAAACTTGAACCCTGGCCTCTATGAACTTGATTGTTTCTCATGAACATATACCATTTGTCATGCCAACTCCATCAAGACAACCTTGTCAGATGGATACCTAGGAAGCATGAATGGTTGGTCATCAAAGAAATCAACTTCAAGGTAAGTGATGGTGGAAATTTAAGGAACATGCATCCATACTTGTTAACCATTTCCCAAGATTCATCTGAAACTCTATTTTTTTCTAGACTCTTGCCAAAAAAATAGAAAAAATTGACCGAAGAAGGCATCATTGATTCTTCTAAAATGATATTGACTTTGCTTCAAAGTCAACTTAGGATAGTACTTCCAAAAAGGAGCGGATCTTCTATCACCTTTGTAGATAAACCTACAAAATTCTTCATAGCTACTGCAACATACACCAAGTATGAAGTAATGTAGAACTTCAAAGTGTTAGGAACCTTGGTAAGTTGATCACAAAGTGCATCACTCATTTGCCTTCCTCAAAGATCCTCTTGTTATTTTGCCTTGTGACATGAATGTATTAATACATCCATTCATAGTATGTATCTAAAGTTGGAAAACCCTTTACCTTGCTCAGAAGAGTGATTAGGTCATTCACTTCTTTGAAATTGCTTCGATGGATAGTCTTTGGCCACTTGGCAATGGTTGGCCTAGGAGTTTTTAGCCAATTATCATTGATGTTCCTTTTATACTTATCAAAGTTTTCTCGTAATAAACTTCAGTTGACTCTATATTTATACTGGCAAAAGAATCTATATCTAGACATTTAAACAATGTATCAAATAAATCTTTATCCAAAATTAACACCTTATTACCATCAACATCTTTGACATTTCTACTCACTACATCAAAAAGATTAGCCACTACAAGCACAAACTCGGGATTCTAAATTGATACGGGGAAAGATGCGACCAAAAGTATACTACCGTTGATAGTGAGTTCTATAAAATAGTAGTTGGGAGGATTCTCAACCCTTTTGACAAACTCTTCCAAATCTATGTGACCAATCTTTGTATCCCTGATATGCTCAATGTTGGATGCCACTGAGGATTGTGCAAAGGTAGGACGACGATCTTGATTTTTGAACTTCATCTTTCTCTAACTTATAGAGGATGAAGTCATTTGGTAGAAACTGTGACTAAAATATGATTGAGAAAAATATCCTAAGTTAGCAGAAACAACTTCATTGGAACAAGAAGATTGAAAATGCTTTGTCTTCAAAGGTCCTCAAAGAGTAAGACTTTCTTCTTCATACTTTGAAAAATGATAAGTAAACAATTGTATATTTTTCTAAGTGTAGGTGTTGATGAATACTAAGAGGGGGGTGAATTAGTATGCCAAAAATTATTGTACTTAAACACTTTACTATTCTAATAGTAAACTGGTAAAGCAGTTTAGCAAACAAACCGGTTAGCACACATGCAAACCAAATAGCAAATAATGAATTCACCCATAGAAGCACAAACACCATAACACAAAATATTTTGATGTGGAAACCCAAATGGGAAAAACCACGGTGAGATGAAACTCACAAGTAACTATCTACAGAATAGGAACCAGACCGGTTAAGGTCATACAATGTTCTTTACCAGAATAGATCCTATTAGGAATCTCAATCTCTGTTAGGAGATAAGTCCGATTAAGGACTACCTTGCTAGAGGATTTTAGATCCACAGATGTGAACCACCTTGTTAGAGTATTTACAAAAGGCTTTTTGGGCCTACCCGGTTAAGGGCTTCAGACTTGTCGAAGATGTGAGTAATCAACAAGTGAGTGATCTAGCAAATAGCACAGATTGCTTGATTAGATCCTTGATAGCTCATTCCTAATGCATTCCAACATTACTTCAGTCTTCAACACATTCATACTCTACCTTTTTCTCACATACATGAACTTCTCTTCTATAATATCACTTACAAAAACTCATCAACCACCTTAAACCCTTGCAACAACCTAAAACCCTAGACATGATGTCCTTATAAAGGAATCTGATTTCATGTCGATCCAATAGGATTACAATACAATTTCCTAGGTTCAATGCATCTAGAAATATTTGGTAACACGACACAAAAAGCACCGCCAGGGTGTCGGCACTGCAAAACAATCGGTGGATGGTAACTCATCACAAAATGTCGATTGGTAACTCATCACAGAGTATTACTGGTTCAAACAAAATACCGGTTGCCGGTTTGACAAAAATGAAGACTAGGAAATATGAGTTGTGCCGCTTCGTTCCTTCGTACCGCTTGAGATCCTCAAACCGCTTGGGATCTTCATACCACTTCAGATCGGTAAACACTTTCTTCAAAACACCGATAGTCTAAAGACTATAATACATCATACTGATTGGAACAAATACCGGTTGAGCTTTAACTCATACATACAAAAAGTGATCTCATAGCAAGTGTGTGTCCATCAATGACAATCACAACATAATCATAAAAAATGCCAACAATCTCCCCCTTTGGCATTGATGGCAACACTTAGGAAAATTTTGACATCTAAGTGTTTTACAGTAAAGAATATGCCATAATCAAAATTACTCCCCCTAAGCATATACACTATCCCTTTTACATAAAATGCAATGTATACTACTCCTTAACATAAATAACATGAAAGTATACATCAAAACATCAAAATTTATATACTTCTCCCCCTTTGCCAACAATGACAAAAATATTGCAGACTAACCCCTATTTCATTAGTATTAAAATAATAAGTGTTTATGACAGTAAAGAGTAAAATTTGTCAAAAACTGATTTAAAGACCTGCAAAAATTGCTTCATGGATAAGGACCATGACTCAAGTAGGGATGTAGCCACCTCTTTCTCTATCTGCATCTGGGAGACCTATTCTTCCATGGCATCTATCGTGCTCATTTCTTGAGTGATCGTTAGGGCATCAAGATTTAGATAGCATTTCTAGAGAATTTGCAGTCTTGGCAGTAGGACCAGTTGAAGTTCCTGCAAATTTCGTGTCCAATTGCTTATCTCTGCCTCTAGTCTTGCAGACTGAAGTTGAAGCCAGTGAACAGTTTGTCCATAGGTGGAGAAGGATTCATAGGGCATCTTGAAGGTGCTAATAAATGACTACATATCAGTTTGCAGTTTGTCCTTCTGAGTGAGCACATCATCACAGAATAAATGAGGTTGACAAATCTTGTTGAGTAGTAGATTTCCCTCATTCATTGTATCTCTAATGTCCTTTTGTGCCTTCTGGAGATCAGACCGGAGCTTTGTTAATTTTCTCACCAAGGTAGTGTCCAGAGCCTTTTGATGTTCCTTCTTGGCGTTTGCTTCTGCGACCTCTTCCAGGCTTTGCACCTGGTCTTCTACAACTATACATAGGAGCTTCAATTGTGCAAGTGAGGAATCGATATTGGGAAGGTTCGTACCGAGTATCAAACTAGTAAGTGTTTCCACCGCAATTTGGATAACATCTTCCTCCTTTTTCCTCCTTAGAGCATCCAATCACTCTTGAGCAAGCTTAATGCTCTGCAACAGCTCTGATTCATTTGCAGACTGGAGGTCAATAGGACTGGTAATGTCAGCCGGTTTAGCCTATCTATCAGTTGCCATTGGGGTCTCCACCTCTATGCTCTTTGTCGCGCTTCCTTGTCCTTGGCTTTTTGCTTCTCTTCTTGAGCCTTCCTCTGCTCCTCTTCTTCTTTCTTTCTTTTCTCTTCTTATTGTCTCTTCTCTTCATCTTTTCGCTTCTTCTCTTCTTCATCCTTCTTCTTCTCCTCTTCCTTCTTTCTCTTCTCCTCATCTTGTTTCTTCTCTTCCTCTTCTTTTATCTTCTTCTCCTCCTCTTTTCTCTTATCCTCTTCCTCTTTCTTCTTTTCCTCTTCTTTTCTCTTATCCTCTTCATCTTCCTTTTTTCCTCTTCCTATTTCTTCTTTTTCTCCTCTTTTCTCTCATCTTCTTCATCTGCCTGCTTCTCCTGTCCTGTTCCTTCTGATGGTGTACCCTGAGTAACATTTTCACCATCTAAGGCGTCAACATCAATGGGGTCCATTTGTTCTGTGACCGGTTCTCCTTCACTATTATACACCTCATCTGGTTTGCCAGTTTTTGGTTCTTGCTCAGCTTTCCTGTTGGCTTCAGCCACTTGATGCATCTTTAGAGCTTCTTGAGCATGAGTATGTGTATCTTTTATCACTTCATGAACCTTTCCTTCCAGTAACAAGAGTCTTCTTCTTCTCATGAAGAAGAGGCCTTTGTATTTATTCATAACTTCAAAAAGTTCTGAATTTGATACATCAAGAAAATATTGAGAAAATATTTCCTTCCTCATTTCCTGTTCCTTTTCTATGGCAATGCACCATTTGTTGTCTAAAGAATTATACAAAGAATCCGATGTCTCAGATCTAATTTCTGAAGGCGACTGGTCATTTACACATAAATACTTAATGATTTCCTATTCAACTTCTTCCTTTTCATTGTCATTGAAGTCATCAAAACAATCAATTAAATCATTCAACAATTTTCTCCTAATATTCTTTATAGATCTTTGACAATGTGTCAAAGGTTTGTAAGAAGAATATCAATATTTACTGGTGCAGATGTTGTCGGTTTTGTCTTTTTCTTCGTTTGCCTAGTCATCTTCTTAGGCGGTTCTTCTAACACAGTTTCTTTTGAGTCCAATGTACTGCTTTTTGTCTTCCGCTTCCTTTTAAAGACTTTGGTAGGTACAGCTTTCGGTTTCTTCTTAGCTGGTGACCGCTTGGTCACTTTGGGACTGGCTGCAGTAACCGGTGCCGATGCTGAAGGCATTGCCTTTCCTTTCTTTTCTGAGGGTTCTTCAAATGGTGTAACCCTTTCTAGATAGGTGTCAGTTCTCTTTGCGTTAGGATCAAGGGGTGAGGTGATTAGGGTAGAAGCATACCCATCCAACATATCATACATTACCTCATAGCCCATAGGCTCTACTCCTTCCTGCCTAGGCTCAACGACCTCCATTATGCATTCATCCACTTTGATGGTGAAGAAGATGACTTCCTCATACTTTTTTACCATGTCACCAGATATCCTTATCCTTTGGCTCATCTTGCGTCTGAACTCATCAAAGTATTTGTTCAGTGCTTTCGGATAGCCGGTTCCAACCGCTTGTAGGCTCTCCTTGATTTGTTTTGTCACCGATTGGTCAGCAGACCATTGAATGTCACCTACTCCTAGAAAGTAGCCTTGGAAGTAAAATAACACACCAACCAGTAGTTGTCCGAACTTAAATCTCAGTGCATTATCCTATTTGATCGACTTAAGATTCAACATAAGTTGTCTTTGCATACAAGTGCACAGATCAAACGACGCATCTTCCTTGATCATCCTGTAAGCGACATTTACCGCTACAGCAGAGACAAAATTAATTCTACTAGCAGAGAATGTCCGGTAACCTATCACCATGCAGGCATACTTGACCAGATCGTCCTTGAATGAGTTGACGGTCATTCCACGTGACTCGCTCACTGAACTGATGAGCTTGGACATTTCAGTCTTGCTGACCTTCCTTAAGGCTGGCACTTCCCCTGTGTTATAGAAACCAGTGATGACATGAATCGCTTCCGATGTGATATTATGCGTCCGCTCTAGGTACATATTATCACCGTGTACCCTGCTTAGAATAATGTGAATGTGATCATCCAAAAATTCTTCAAGAAAGTAAACTGCATTGTGAAGTTTCTTCTTTTCGAGAATGCTGAATTCCAGTTTAATCTTCTTATCCTTTCCACAAAATAAGCTCAGTTGGGAATGGATTACAAGAGACCCTAGGTCTTTAATTTTGCAGTCTATGTAGTCGGAAATGCCTTCTTCTACTATTACACCAGTAGGTACTTGAGACAGGGCATTGTATTTCGACTTTCGTTTAATGAAGTCCATAGAATCAACGGGTGTACTAGAGCTCTCATGTGATGCGGAAGCCATGATAAACAAAGAATTTTGAAGAATACCTTTGTAGATTGAAATTTAGGGCTTTGCAATTTGAACTACGCTTCACACTCCTTCGGTTGCAGAGATACCGCTTTGCGTTCTACTCTCCTTTAGCAGATGTTAGCTTCAGATTCTTCTTCAGGTTTTTGATAGACTCCTTGAATCACCGTGTAAATTGCTTTTCTTCGCTCTGCACTTGAAAAACTTCTTCGCTTGAAAAATGATAAGTGAGAAATGATTTGAAAATTCCTTTTAAACAGGTTCTCTACCTACCATAATAAATGGTTCACTATTAGGGCGTAAACCCTAATTTGCCTTTTACCATTTCCAGTCTTCTGTCAACTGACAGGTATCACATTCCAGTTAAGGTCTTTTATTGGTGTAAACCAGGGGTTTGAATTATTTCACCGATTGCTCCCCCTAAGCTTTTCTGATGCTTAGTTTGTTGGTTCCATGATTTCCACACTAGGTGCAGAAACCGGTTCTTCATGCAACACCGCTGGTTTCTTTTTCCAGGTTTTGTTCATATCCGCTTGAATAGTTTCAATATCAATCTTTCCTTCTGGAGTGATCGGTATGGCAATGTGACCCGGTTTGTTGCAATGATAGCAGACCATTCCAAGTGCTCTCCATGGTCCATTATTCATGTTACCATTCTTCCTCCTGTATGTTGCAGTAGTGTGACCATGACAATGACAAATCACACAGATTGCTCTCCATCCGGTTGCTGCTTGATAGCCACCGCTACCTGACTGATGACTACAGGTATTAAATCGGTTAGGATTTTGATTCACAAAAGGTTCTGGACCAACTCCTTGAGTCCTCTGAGGATATCTTCTAGTGTTGCTCATAACAGACCTGCATTCAGATCCTCTATGCCCAAACTTGTTGCATGCATAACAATTACCATTGAACTTAATGGATCTAGATTGTAGGCTTTGCTCCTACACACATTAGCAGTATGTCCTTCTTTAAGACAATTAAAGCAAATAGGTTTGAACTTTTGCTTACCTTTACCTTTGAATGTCGGTTGCTTCTTTGATGCTTCAGCATTTGCACCAGAGGTCTCACCTTCCTCATGACCAGAGTAACCAAGTCCATCAGCATTCTTGACAGGTTTGGCCGATTCAAGCTTTTGCTCTATCTTAACAATACTCTTGTTGAACTTAGCAAGTATTTCCTTTGACTCGGAGAGTTCTTTGGTAATAGCAGCATTTGTTTCCATCAAGTTTGCATTCTCAGAGATGGCTATGTCCAGTTCTCCTTGCATGTCTTCCTTTTCCACCTTGCTCAAATGGAGTTGAGCGGTTAGGGCACTGATTTCTTGTTTTAACTTGGAGATCTCATGATCTCTGTCTTTTACTAGGTCTTCAGATTTCATCCGGTTCGCAAGCTCTTGACACATTCGGATAGTCAGTCCTTCCAACTCCTTTCTTAGGTTGGAATTGGATTCATTCAGCTTTTCTACATCTTGAATTAGGGCTTCCATGTCTGCTTCATCAGAGGAACTGTTTTCAGTTAGCTCCATTAGTTTTTCAACATGTTCTCTCCTTTTTGCCTGAGAGGCCTTATATTTGACCATAAGTTCATCATAGGCTTGCTCAAAGTGAGTGAGCCGATAAGTAAGTTCCCTCACAGTGTATTCCCCCATATCTCTTTCCAAGTGGTTAAACTTATAGAAAAGTTGGCTCTAATACCAATTGATGAATACTAAGAGAGGGGGGGGTGAATTAGTATGCCAAAAATTACTGTACTTAAAACACTTTACTATTCTAATAGTAAACCGGTAAAGCAGTTTAGCAAACAAACCGGTTAGCACACATGCAAACTAAATAGCAAATAATGCATTCACCCACAGAAGCACAAACACCATAACACAAAATATTTTGACGTGGAAACCCAAATGGGAAAAACCACGGTGAGATGAAACTCACAAGTAACTATCTGCAGAATAGGAACTAGACCGATTAAGGTCAGACCGGTTAAGGTCATGCAATGTTCTTTACTAGAACAGATCCTGTTAGGAATCTCAATCTCTGTTAGGAGATAAGTCCGATTAAGGACTACCTTGCTAGAGGATTTTAGATCCACATATGTGAACCACCTTGTTAGAGGATTTACAAAAGGCTTTTTGGGCCTACCCGGTTAAGGGCTTCAAGCTTGTCGAAGATGTGAGTAATCAACAAGTTAGTGATCTAGGAAATAGCACAAATTGCTTGATAAGATCCTTGATAGCTCATTCCTAATGCATTCCAACATTACTTCAGTCTTCAACACATTCATACTCTACCTTTTTCTCACAGACATGAACTTCTCTTCTATAATCTCACTTACAAAAACTCATCAACCACCTTAAACCCTTGCAACAACCTAAAACCCTAGACATGATGTCCTTATAAAGGAATTTGATTTCATGTTGGTCCAATAGGATTACAATACAATTTCCTACGTTCAATGCATCTAGACATATTTGGTAACACGACACAAAAAACACCACTAGAGTGTCGGCACTGCAGAACAATCAGTGGATGGTAACTCATCGCAAAATGCTAGTTGGTAACTCATCACAGAGTATTACCGGTTCAAACAAAATACCGGTTTAAGAAAAATATTGGTTGCCTGTCTGACAAAAATGAAGACTAGGAAATATGAGTTGTGCCGCTTCGTTCCTTCGTACCGCTTGAGATCCTCGAACCGCTTGGGATCTTCATACCGCTTCAAATCAGTAAACACTTTCTTCAAAACACCAATAGTCTAAAGACTATAATACATCATACCGGTTGGAACAAATACCAGTTGAGCTTTAACTCATACATACAAAAAGTGATCTCATAGCAAGTGTATGTCCATCAATGACAATCACAACATAATCATCAAAAATGCCAACAGGTGTCAATTGGGTTCATAGGCTTGATTTGCACCTGGGATAATGTTTATTGAATGTAAGATCCAAATCAGGCCCATAGACTCGATTTACACCTTAAGAAGGTAAAAAAATGTGTAAGTTGGGTTTGTGAACCTAACATACACCTAATGAAAAGAAGAAGAGCTTATGTAAGTCAAGTTTATAGGCTTGAATTACACCACAAAAAGATACGAGGTGATGGTGTAGGTCAGGTTTGTGAACCCATCATACACCTAAGGAAAAAAAATTGGTAGCAGTATTGCTTGGGTTCGTAGACCCGAACATCCTTTACTTGGTGTAGTTCGGATCTACGGATCCAAACAATACTGCAAGAAACATGAAATTTAAGTGTTAGGATTATTGGTGGGGTTCGAGTTTGTAGACCCAAACAAGATTGTTGTCATGCATAAAATAATACAGTTCAAGTCTATAGACATGAAAAACACTATAAGGTGTTGATGAAGATATATAAATGCCAAAAATTATAATTGTGATGTCAATCAGGTCCTTAGATCCGAACAACACCATTACTATGGTGTTGCGCTTCATGTGGTTTTTGAACAAAAAGAAAAACACAATTCAAAAAACCTAAATACAAAAAAGAACAAACAAAACGTAAAGCATACCTAGTGAGAAATATGGTGAAGGTGACACTTTCCACATGAGATCCCAAAGCAAACTAGGGTGTGGAAAAAAAAGAATAGAAACAATGAAACCAAAGGAAAGATAAATAAAAATGATTAAGAGTTCGATTCTAAAACAAACTCAAAATCATTTAATACAAAGTGTGGGTAATAAATGATGTAGATCGAGTCCATAGACCCAATTTGCATCATTAGGTGCATTTTGGGTCTATGAACCTAATTTCCACCTAATCTAAGCAAAAAAGTGCATAATCGGGTTTAGGACCCAGTTTAACACCGAGACTAACAATGCAAAATGAAACTAACTTAAACAAGAAAACTAAAGACTTTGCAAAGAAAAGACTTAAACAAAATTGACTTAAGGACTAAGTCGATAGGGGGAACTTAGACAAAAATCACCTCTATTGATGTGCTTCGAGTATATAGGCCACAATTCAGACAAAAAATGTGGGGGTTATCCTATTTTTTCAGATTTGAAAGGGCCAAATATGAAAACGGGAAAACATGATGCCATGCATAACTTGGCATAACTTTTAATGGGAGCTTTATGCAATTATGCGATGTGTTTTATCTTCCTCATTTCAATATTTTAGTTCTAAGTTGTTTTTGTCGTGGTGTGTAGTGAGCCATGGATAATATTTGATTATAATATGGAAGGTCTTCTACAATGTTCATTGGCATCATGTATATGGGCTCTTGGATTATATCATCTATAGTGAGAGTTCATTGACATCTTGGGTTTCATTAACAGAAGATGGTTATCATGATGCATGGAGAGCTTGTTTAGGTGGTTCAATCAGAGATGTGGCAATGATGTATATTTATCATTTGATGATGGATGATTGTCTTCATGCATTTGGAGATGTTGATTCTTGGTATAGATGGTTTTTATTATGTCATGATGTACTCTTGATTTTAAATCAAGTGTTGGGATGATGTAGATTCTTTTGAGACCGAAGTATGTTCATTTGAAGCACATGATCTTATTTTGAGGATATTTTAGATTATGATGTCATGATATGTTCCTAATTTTATTGAAACTCTAACAATGTCCTTGTTTCTTCTCTTTGATTTTGATTATTAATCACTTACATGAAGATTCATGATTTTGAGGGTTGCATTTGAAGCTAGCATGGAATGATTGATGGATTCTCATGGAGACTAGAGAGGCTTGGGAGGTTAAGAGACTCTTATTATTGGAGATCATGTGTTGATATCATTACACTTTAGGGAGGATTTAACCAAAAACATAGAGGAGACTACACTTGGTTATAGATGTGAATCCATTATGGACGCAAAGAAAAGATTATCATTTATTGCAAGTTTTTATTTCCCAATGTTATGTACACATGATAACCTTGTGTTCTATTCTTGGTCAACTCAACAAGTGAAGGCTTTGATATATATTTCCCCCTTTAATATCAAATACATTCTTTATTTTGTTTCTTGTTTTCTCATATGAGTTAGTACTTAATATAAAAATTTTAAGGATGTTTTAGGAACAAGATGCACTCTTTTATGGATTTTTGTTCTCTAATGTTGGTCTTGAGCTATGTATCTAGTTTGGACAACTTGTATGGAGAGGTGCGAGAATTGGTATGGGTGTATTCCCTTTGTTGTGGGGATGATTGGTTTGTTTGATCTATCTTTGATATGAGATTTTTACATCTATTAATGTCATGACTTAATTTGATTTAAATGTTAGATTTTGATATCCTTCCAGAATGGGAATGGTGAAGGAGATCTTACATTACATAACTGAGTACATGTTGGCATGTAACAAGGATATGGTTCGATTTATAGGCTCTCTCTTTGATCTTGTTCTTCTTCTTAGATGTTTTTATTCACATTGTTGAGTGTGAATAACTTGACAAAGTTATGGATATTAGTGGTGAGAGTGGTATTGCAACATATTTGTCTGTGTGATTCACATATCATTGTATATTTTGTTGACACTATGAAATAGGGGAGTTATCTACATTCTATGTATGAAGTATTTTAGATAGACTTGGTATGATTTGTTCTATTTTCATACTTGGCATTACTTATTTATCCTCTTTAATATCTTAGCATGTTGATTGCCAATCTAATGATGAGTTTGCATGTTTCGTCAAATTAGTGCCTATGAGTTATGTTGTCAAGTGGGTTGGCCACCCATTTGGTTGTAGTGGGATGAATTTGATGCATAATATCTATATCCATGAGCTTATTTTAGTTTTAACACAAAATTTGTTTTTGATTAAGGATCAAACAGGTTTTGAGGGGACCCAAAACCCCTTACAAGTTTTGAAGGGACTTGAAACCCTTAGATTTTGCATGAATTCGGAACCCAAAGAAAAATATTGCCACAAGAATCAGCATAGACTACTAGTAGCCCAACCTCAGCCTAACAAAATGGAATGATCATTGAAGAACCAACTGATAAAAGGAGGTCAAAG
Source organism: Cryptomeria japonica (assembly GCF_030272615.1). Taxonomy (NCBI): domain Eukaryota; kingdom Viridiplantae; phylum Streptophyta; class Pinopsida; order Cupressales; family Cupressaceae; genus Cryptomeria; species Cryptomeria japonica. Next base: position 568,546,314 of record NC_081413.1, read on the forward strand.
CCATCCTCCATAAAACTCCAACAACACCAAAAGATGTCAATACAAGAAAATCCAAGGATTTTATCAAGGCTCCCTTACCCTTTACCAAATACCAAGGATTTTTCCAGGCACCCATAACCTGAACATTGGGTTTTAGCAAGGATCCCAAGACCTTAGTAGCTAGAGTCTTGAAGAGAACCATAAAGGAACAATTTGGAACCAAAGGATTTTGAAAGGCTCCATAAACATTCATATTGGGTTTTGAATTGGCTCCCAAAACCAACAAGTTCAAACTAGCAAAGACAATCCAAGTGGAAGTCAACTCCCTACCAGCATAACTCCTTACCACCTCAATATGAAGGAGACCCACCTCAATAGGAATTGAATAAAAATGGACCACCAGATGAATCAACTAAACATCGTTCAACCCAACCAAGCAACATCCCCCATCTTCTCTAGCAATGACCATCTCCACCTTAATAGAAGATAGCTCCACCTCAATAGGAATATCCAAAGAAGACCAAAGATGGTAATATTGAAAAACAAACTAGCCCTTCAGACACTCTCCACCTCAATGCGAGAGACCAAAGACAAGACCATAGAAAGGGGAAATGAAGCCCCCTTTGAAACAACACTAACAGGAAGAACCCACCTTCATAGGGCCGCTGAGCAGAACCAAAGAATCAAAGATGTGAAAGAAAAACCTTTGCATGAAAAGGAACATGGGAACCAAACTATGGATCCCAACAAAGCATGCAATGTGGACAAAGGGGAACCCCACCACAAAGAAACCCCATAAAAAGCCCTCCAACGAACATTGTTGAAAAAGGACATCAAGAAGGGCAAAAGATAGCAGATCGGAGACAACCATACCTTGGACATGGTAGAACCACAAACAAGAAAGAAATGCCAACCAAGAACCCACACAGGACAACCCAAAACATGGTGCACATTGGAGTGAAGAAGCTAAAGGACCCTTCTACAACTCCAACACAAGACCAACTCAACGTCCACCAAAAACCACAAGCTAGATCATAGCACCAGAAACTGACAGAATAAAAGGCTCTAAATAAAAATAGAAGACCAAATAGAAACATAGGAGGTGAGAGAGATGAGCATCCACCCCCAAACATGTGACCAAAGGAAAAGTCTGCATCGAGCAAAGCCCACAATTGGTCCACACCAAAAGAGAGGAGGTAGGCCAAACCCACCTCATCCTCAAATCCAACTACATCCACCTCGTCTACCTCTCCTGCACGTCTTACCCGTCCGAAACCCAAACCCCCAAACTATTTTTGTTGTCGCTCTGGCTCAGCCCTCGACTCCCGCTCATCCTCAAACCCTTGCATTCCTCCCAGTTACAAAACCGAGCCAAAAACCATGGCAACCGACAGAATGAGGGGGGGGGATCATTTGCATCCTCCTCCTCTGCACCTTCATCTGCCTCTCCATCACCATCATTGCAACCAGAAGAAACCATCACTCCTGCTCCTTCATGTGCGTTCCTCATTTGTAACTGAATTATACTTAAACTAGAAATTTATAAATTAACACAAAACTTGTTAGTTGACATTGTTTGTGGTAATTTGTGTAGTGTTATGTTGCATTGAGATAGGAGGATGAACATCCCATGTTTCGATTGTATTTTTTGAGTTGCTTTATTGATGACATGAGGTTTAATCTATGATGGTATACCCTGGTTTGAGGTATGGTTAGCTTGGATTAGTTACAATATTTTTCTATTGCTATTCTAGTTGGTATGACGTAGGTGGCTACTTAGAGACTTTGTTATCATTTTAATTTGATGCTTGTGTTCATGTAAATTTTGGTGAATGTTAATATGTAGGAACAAGGATATGATAAGGCATAGAGATGTTCATAGGTACACAAGTATTTACATGTTGGATGAAAATAGGAGAGTGAAATTTAATGTATTGCAATCTCATTTATTAGATGATAATGCATACTTGCCCTCTCTTCTTGGTGAAGTTTTTTTGTCACAAGGGTTTCTCCACATAAATTATGTGTTATGTGATGCTCTTATGTTGCTGATTTGTGCCTCATTGGTACTATATTATGGTGATGTTATGCATTATTTATTGTTATTATAAGTTCACATAAGGTAGCATTGATTACCATGACAATGTGAGCTGATTTTTAGCATTATAAAAAATATGGATCTAATCATGGTAATTCCATATTAAGGATACTTAATTTTATATTTACATTTAAGTTTTGGATTTTCATATTGTATTAGTCCAAGACTGAATCTCATCCATTGAAGTCATATCTTGATTATTTGGATATAGGTTTAAACTCTTGACCTTTGGTATTAAAGCTTGTATATTTCTCAACACCCTCTTGACTTAGTATAGTAAGGCATTCATCTTTAGTATAGTAATACAGTCATCTTCTTCCAAACACAAATACTTGGGTTCATGTCTTGCAGACATATCATCTTTGTTTGCAAAGACTCAAATTACAGATTTTGAGGACATTCATCTCCTCTTTGTTGATGGTCACATCATTAGTGTTAGTATACCACCATTAGAGTCTTTGTAGGTTGTTCTCTATTAGTCTTCATAAGTTTATGGATTGACACCGTCTCATTCTATGGATATTTGAGCAAATTTTAGAGGCACAAATCATTTAGATTTAGATTCTCTATTCATCTAGTTTATTATAATAGTTTCTACAAATACCAGTGGATCTATTTCTTCCAAAGGGGACAAATGTTATTTGTAAGTAGTGGATCATGTTTTTGTAAATCCTATGAGGATCTGGTTAATACTGAGAGGGGGGGGTGAATCAGTATTAACACAATTTATAACTTCAAATCAAAATACCATTTACAACAAATCTGAAATCATTTAATACATAAATCTATCCCTTTAGCAAATCTCATATACTTGATACCCACTTATGAAATCTTATTATTTAGAATATTCACCAACTAGATATCTGATCAACACGTACTCATACTTGACTTATTATCAGATTAGAATACTTCATCTATCAATTCATTAACATTACCAATAACCACTTACAGATCTCTGATAAATAGCAATAAACTTATCATAACTGGTAATTAGAAGTAATGCATGAAAACATAAACACTATGAAAAGACATTCCACACATGAACACCAAGATTTTTGGCATGGAAATCCAAATGGGAAAAACCACGGTGGGGATTGGTACCCACAATAATTTGTACTCTTTTGAAGTATGCCATGTTAGGAGCTTAGCTCTATTAAGAGCTTACAATATGGCGGTTAGGAGAAGACTCTATTAGGAGTCACCTGGTTAAGGGATTTGCCTATCACTCCATCTAGGAGCTTAATGATCTGTTAGGATCATCCTGGTTAGAGGATTTAAACACTCTTTTGTGAGCTTCCCTATTAGGGGACTTAGATGGCAAAGGCCTGTTAGGACCTACCCGGTTAAGGGATTTATGTTGTTGTAACTGTTAGGGAACAACAGTGAAAAAATGATCTGTTACTTTGCACTTTAAGCTTGCTAAATCAGATCCAGTTATGCTTCATAGTCTGCAACACTCAGGCAAATCTCTATCTTCTCTGGGATGGCTGAACTCATTCTCCTCATGCCACTGACACATGAAACATCAGTTATGTCACCCTAAATAGCCATAACAACTATTGTTAGGGAACAACAGTGAAAAAATGATCTGTTACTTTGCACTTTAAACTTGCTAAATCAGATCTAGTTATGCTTCATAGTCTGCAACACTCGGGCAAATCTCTATCTTCTCTAGGATGGCTTAACTCATTCTCCTGATGCCACTAACACATGAAACATCAGTTATGTCTCCCTAAATAGCCATAACAACTAATTCGGCCATAAAACCTAATTACATCTTGAATTCACAATACAAGTCATATCAAATCAATATCCAGATCATTACTGTAGACACCTAAAATTGTCCAATCTAATTAAATAAATATCTTTATTTATTTAATTACTTTAGCCTAATTCATCTATTATTTAAATAAATCCTTATTTATTTAATTAATTCATTTATCCTCTTCTAGCCTTATTTCTCATTTAAATAAATACATTTATTTATTTAAATTATCCTTTTCCTAAATTAAATAAATATCTTATTTATTTAATTGATCCCACTTCTTCTATTAATTAAATTAATCTTTATTTATTTAATTAATTCATTAACCTTTTCTACCCATGACACATGTCATTCATCTCTTAATTCATACACTACCTACCCCTTTCATTATTTTATTATTTCTTTTACCTACCCTCTAATCATAGCCGACCTCCTTTTACACCTCTCAATCTTATCCCTCCATTTCATATTTTGTCTTCTATATAAGAGGATACTTCCTTCATTATCAACCTTGGCTAATCAATTTATGCACTTGACTACACTACGCTTTTGGCATATGCGATCCTACTTGCAACCACATTCCGTTCTTTGTTGAGCTCTTGTGCACATAAAATTTGAGAGCAAATATATCAAGCAAGATCAATGGAGATAGGAAGAATGGAGATCCAAACCCTATTGGACATGTGATGGTATAATCTTTGTGATTTCATTTGATTTGCATTGTCTTAGGTAATCTTCATATGTTATGGTGGATCTTTGTTGTTGTTAGGTTAGGGTTTTGTGGTTGAATTCATTTAGCCTTTCAATATTGTTATTATTGTTATCCATTTTCACCATATACAATTACAACAATTTACAATGCAATATCAACCGTTGATTATTCATAACCCATCATAAAAATCTAATATGTATAGAAGTTAAACCCTTAGAACATTCCGCTAAGCACTTTGCACATTCCCAAGAAATTCTACCATCTTTCGCGCCAAAACACAATTTAAATTATTCACACGGGTCATGTCGTGTTATCTCCTTCATGTAGATTCGCCACCAATCACCATCATATAAAAAATCATTACCAGTTGAGTGAAATTATCACCGGTCCTAAAACCCTACTAAAACCCTAGCATAACTCCATCATAAATTCAAAATATGCCTTCTAATAATCAACATAGGATGCGGTTCTGGTCACATACAAAATTCCATCATAAAAGTTTATGTCTCAAACCACAAGTCTCCAACCATCACCGATTTACCGATTCCATCAAAATATTTTATTTTACCGGTTGAAGTCCTAATTCTAAGTCCTACCGGTAAACCATGTCATACTTACAAATTCTAAATCTAGTAGACCAAATTACTTATCCAACAAGTCAGACACCAAAGTTCATCTATAACCATCATCAAACATTAATTAACATATGTTTCCATCAACGACAAGACAAATAATTGATCATGTCATCATCAATCTTCTACCGATACAGTCATCAACTCATCTGCATCAGTTATGCCAATTATGCCAACAATATCCCCCTTTAGAATTGATGGCAACACCAATCAATTATACAATCAATATATAATCATATATGTCAATCATTTGCATCTTAGCACATTAATTGTCGGTCTCTGCATCAGCCACTTTTCACTATCTTTTCTTCTCCTCAAGCTTGATCATCAGATTTTTTTTCTTCTCCATAACTGATTAGCTGATTTCTTTTTCTTCTCCCCTTTGATAGCAATGCCAAAGTTAAAAATGCATCATTTGACTTCAATCTGATCAGAATTGTAAATCATATCATACTGCATTAGAGCCCTCCCCCTACGAAGTAGCTCGCATCTTCATCAATCCTCAGTGAAGAATAAACATAAAATCCACAGGATTGATGCAACTCCAACATCTTAGTTCTTCCAATGTAGGGGTCTAACCCCTAATTTACTTATGAAAAAATCAAAAGTAGTCTTTGGAAATGGTTTAGTAAAGATATCAGCTAACTGATCTTTACTCTTCACATACTCCATCTTTACCTGCTTCTCCTGAACTCTTTTGCTTAAGAAATGATACTTCAACTCTATATGCTTGGTTCTTGCATGAAGTACAGGATTCTTGGAAATATTTATTGCACTCATATTGTCACAATATATAGTCAATGGTTCAGACATATCTATCTCGAATCCTTCTAGCACATGTCTCATCCATATGGCCTGCGTGCAATTTCTGGATGCAACAACATACTCAGCTTTAGCTGTAGATTGATAAACACAAGTTTCTTTCTTTCTTGTCCATGCTACAAGTCTTCCTCCAAGCAAAAAAGCTCCACCGGTTGTGCTTTTCCTATCATCCACATTGCTTGCCCAATCTGCATCAGTAAAAACATCTAAAGTGAATTTTCTTTTGTAGGGATACCATAATCCACAGTCTAATGTTCCTTTAAGATATCGGAAAATCCTCTTAAGAACCACCATGTGACTTTCTTTGGGCTCTTTTTGGAATCTTGCAACTAACCCAACAACATGAGAAATGTCTGGTCTGCTACATACAACATAGTGTAGTTTACCAATCATAGACCTGTATTATTTTTCACTAACATCAGGTGAATCATCTTGCTTTGTCAACTTGCAGCCTGTTAACATCGGTGTACCTATCGGTTTACAATCTTCCATGCCAAAAGTCTTCAACACCTCTTTAATATACTTGCTTTGATAGGTAAAATACCACCATCCAGTTGTTGGATCTGTAATCCAATAAAGAACTTTATTTCACCGATTAGAGACATCTCGAATTCCTTTTTCATCTCATCAGCAAATTCCATACTCATATTATCATCTCCACCAAAAATTATGTCATCTACAAATACTTGAGCTATCAGCATCTTGTCTCCATCAATTTTTAGATAAATATTACTATCCTCATTGGTATGTTGGAATCCAATCTTGATCAAATGTGCATGTAATCTCTCATACAATGCCCTCAGTGCCTGCTTTAGACCATACAAAGCTTTATGCAATTTACATACCATGTCCTTATCATCGGTCAATGAAAAACCATCTGATTGTTCAATGTATACTTCCTCTTCAAGAATTCCATTCAAAAAGGTTGACTTGACATCTATTTGGTAGACTTTGAATCCCTTATATGCAGCAAATGCCAACAGCATCCTTACTCCTTCCAATCTTGCAACCGGTGCAAAAGTTTCACTATAGTCTTCACCTTCTTTATGTGCATATCCTTTGCAAACTAACCTTGCCTTATTTCTTACCACTTTTTCATCTTCGTTTAAATTATTCATGAAAACCCATTTGGTTCTAATCACGTTCTTGTCCTCCGGTCTAGGAACAAGTGACCATGTCTAATTTTTCTCTATTTGATCTAATTCCTCATTCATTTCTTTCACCCAGTCATCACCTTTGAGTGCTTCCTTAACTGTCTTGGGTGTAGAGATCAAATAAGAATTTTCTCTAATCTTCCTCCTGGTCTACACACCTGCATTCTTATCACCAATTATCTAGTCCTAAGAGTGATTTAATCTCACATATCTAGGTATAGTCTGTGTCAGTTCTGCATTTTCCTCATCTGATTCACTAGTCAATTCACTACTTTCTTCTTCACTATCCTTGCTTACCGGTTGAGCACCTAATACTGTATTTATCGGTTGATCATTATTTTGTGCTTCTGGTTCAAATATCACCAGTCTTTCTTCATTATCATCTTTTTCAGGTTTAGACCTGCTTGATCCTTCAGATTTATTTGACAAATCATCCACCTTCACATTAACACTTTTAACTATTTTCTTAGTTCTCTTATTATAGCATTTATATGCTTTTCTTTTACAAAAATAACCAAGAAATATTCCTTCATCAGATTTTGCATCAAACTTTCCAATGTAGTTATCCTTTTTAATAAAACATTGACTTCCAAAGATTTTGAAATAACTAACACAAGGAGTTTTACCATACCATAGCTCATAAGGTATCCTATTCTTGTCTTTCTTTACAAGTATTCGGTTTAATGTGTAGACTGTAGTACTTACCGCTTCTCTCCAAAACATCTTAGGCATATTACTTTGTAATAACATTGTTCTAGCAACATCAACAATTGTTATGTTCATCCTTTTTGCTACACCATTTTGCTGTGGTGTCCTTGGAGCAGACATTTGTCTTTCAGTACCCTGTTCATCACAATACTTGACAAACTCATCGGATGTGAATTCTCCTCCTCAATTAGATCTTAAGCATTTCAAGTTTTTATCAGTCTCATTCTCAACTAAAGCTTTAAATGCTTTAAATTTATTAAAGGCTTCATATTTCTCCTTTAGGAATGTAACCCACATCATCTTAGAATAGTCATCAGTAAAAAGCATGAAATATCTATCAACAAAATAGCTTTTTGTTCTCATAGGACCATAGAGATCGGTATGAACCAAATCCAAACTATTTTCATATGTACACTTCTTTCTCTTAAATGAAATAGAGGTCATTTTATCAATTTGACAGTCTTTAGATATCACATTATTCGGTTTAACAATTTGTGGTAATCCTCTCACAATAATAGACTTGCTTACCTTCACCAAGTTATCAAAATTCATATGACAACATCTCTTGTGCCACAACCAGCTATCTTCCTTCTTTGCAACTAGACAACTATTGATATTAGCATTTAAATGAAATAAGTTACCTCTTGTTTGTTTTCCGGTAGCAATCAGTTCACCATTTCCTCCAAGAATTCTGCAGATTCCACCATTAAACTCAAGCAAATAACTTTTATCATTGAGTTGTCCAACACTTAACAGATTATGTTTCAAACCATCAACCCAAAATACATCATCAGTATTATTCTTCCCATTCAAAGAAATAGAACCTTTACCTTTCACCATGTAGGGAGAGTCATTTCCAAATCTAACAACACCTCCATCAAATTCATTAAGAGTTAGGAACTTACTCTTATCTCCAGTCATATGGTGTGAGCAACCACTGTCTATAATCCATTCATTACTATTTTCTACATGAGAAACCAATGCCTTCTCGTCAGACAATTCCTCCTTTAGAGCTACAAACACAATCTCTTCATTGTCATCTTCATCTTCAGATTCTTCATCGGTCACACCTTCATCCACTGCAACATAACAATGTTTTATGCCTTTCCCTTTGAATTTCTTGAACTTGTCTTTCTTATCGGTGTTAGGGCAGTTAGCAACAATATGACCAATCTTACTACAAGAGAAACACTTTAAAGGTATCTTTCCTTTATACTTACCAGTGCCTCTTGGAAATCTCTTGGCTAGCAGTGCTTCAAGTTTCATTACTTGATCTTCATTGTCTTCACTTTCCCGATTACCTCCATGACTAGATCTGCACTCATGACTTTCACATACATTATTTCCTTTTCTAGCAGATGAACCGGTAATAGAAGATTTAAAAGGAGCTTCAGTAGATTTTACCACACTATTGTCAAAACTATTTAACTCAAAGGTTGTAAGCTTACCAATCAAAGAGTCAACAATTACCTTATCCTTTGAAATGGATTTGAGTTCTTGGATTGCTGATACTTTAATAGCATACTAAGGTTGAACAATTCTGAGCATTTTACTTACCACCACATCATCATCAATTTTACCACCAGCACCTTTTATACTGCCAACAACTTTTTTAATTCTTTGACCATACTGTGCAATGTTTTCTCCTTCTTGCATTTTCATATCATCAAATTTTCCTCTCAAGCTTTCCTCTTTTGCTCTTTGTACATGCTCATCTCCTCCATGAATTTTTTCTAATTTTTCCCAAACCTCATGTGCATTTTCCAATCCTTGAACATCAATATATTCAAAATCAGATAAAGTACTTATAATAGCTTCAAGGGCTTACATGTTCTCCTGTTGATCTTTAAGTTCATCTGGTGTCAAGGGAGCAGTAGTAGGAGCCACATTTGTTGTTTCAACATGTTTCTAGTATTAAGCACCAAGACCTTTGAGATATATCTTCATCCTGTCTTTTCAAATCTTCTAGTTATCCTTGTTGAATTTTGGACCCTCTTTCTTCATCATCTTGTCTTTCTCAGAATCTTTTCCTCAAGCGGTTAAGCTTTTTTTTGCACACAGAGGACCATGACTCTGATACCAATTGTTAATCCTATGAGGATCCAGTTAATATTGAGAGGGGGGGTGAATCAATATTAACACAATTTATAACTTCAAATCAAAATACCATTTGCAATAGATCTTAAATTATTTAATACATGAATATATTCCTTTAGCAGATCTCATACACTTGATACCCACTTATGCAATCTTATTAATCAAAATATTCACCAACTAGATATTTGATCAACACATACTCATACTTGACTTATTATCAGATCAGAATACTTCATCTATCAATTCATTAACATTATCGGTAACCACTTATAGATCTCTGATAAACAACAGTAAACTTATCATAACTGGTAATCATAAATAATGCATGAAAACATAAACACCATGAAAAGACATTCCACACATGAACACCAAGATTTTTGACGTGGGGTAAAAGTACAAAGCTGTGTCACACTTTTATAAAGGAAATGGCCAATGTTGATTCAACTTTTTAAATTAAATCAATAGAAAGTGAAATATATATTTTGAATTTTGAAATGATGTAAACTAATCAAATTTATATTCTTATGTCTATTTTAAGTTTGTAATTTAAACAAAAATTTAAAAAATTATTTGAATATAGTTTTTTATAAAGTAAACACTATAATTTAGTTGCTGAAAAAATATTGAAATTGAAGTTACACAAGCCACCACACTTTATTTAGTAAAATTTACTTTTTTTTCTTGATTTTTGTTTTAATATTGATAACTTGAAACTTTAGTGCATGGATATATTGTTTACTATTTTTTATAAATATATATTTTTCAATAAATTTGAAAAGTTGTGTATGCTGAAATATAACCGTTTCCAATTCCCACCACCTTTTTTCTTAATTATTTATCCAAATCAGAAAACAATTATATCATCTTGACATAGATTCTTTTCTCTACTGCATCATATTTTTTTCAATTTTTTTTAATAAATTTTAGTATTTTTCCTTGACAAGATAATCAACCTTATATTTTAGTGTTGATGACCTACTTTCAATAAAAATAAAATATAAAAAATAAAAACTAATTAAAATATTAAAAGATCTATATTTTGGAAAATTCACTTATAGATCTATAAAAGGGTATTTTTACATTTCAAAAAAAATATTATTTATAAGAGTAGGAGTTGTTGAAACATCAATTTTTATTTTTTTTGTAATTAGACCAAAAGTAGTATAAAATATACATTTAGTAGACACTTCCAATTGGAAAAGTTGTGGCCCATATATTACTTAGCTATAATGAATCTATATAGACCATATGTTTGACTAAAATTAATTTTTAGTTAGAATTACTTAAATTCACTTGTGCTGATAAGTTAGCTTGAAACGTGACACAGTTTTTGTGGAAATGGGAAAAGCCACGGTGGGGATTGGTACCCACAATAATTTGTACTTTTTAAAAGTATGCCTTGTTAGGAGCTTAGCCTGGTTAAGAGCTTGCAATGTGCTCGGTTAGGAGCAAACCTTGTTAGGAGTCACCCGGTTAAGGGATTTGCCTATCACTCTAGCAGGAGAAATGATCAATTAGGATCAACCTGGTTAGAGGATTTAAACACTCTTTTGTGAGCTTCCCTATTAGGGTACTTAGATGGCAAAGACATGTTAGGACCTACTCGGTTAAGGGATTTGTGTTGCTGTAACTGTTAGGGAACAACAATGAAAAAATGATCTGTTACTTTGCACTTTCAACTTGGTAAATCAGATCTAGTTATGCTTCACAGTCTGGAACACTCAAGTAGATCTCTATCTTCTCTGGGAGGGCTTAACTCATTCTCCTCATGCCACCGACACATGAAACATCAGTTACGTCGCCCTAAATAGCCATAACAACTAATTCGGCCATAAAACCTAATTACTTCTTGAATTTACAATACAAATCATATCAGATCAATATCCAAATCATTACAACAATTTACAATGCAATATCAACCGTTGATTATTCATAACCCATCACAAAAATCCGATTTGTACATAAGTTAAACCCTTAGAACATTCCGCTAAGCACTTTGCACATTCCCAAGAAATTCTACCATCTTTCGTGCCAAAACACAATTTAAATTATTCATGCGAGTTGTGTCGTGTTATCTCCTTCATGTAGATTCACCACCAATCACCGTCATATCAAAAATCATTACCAATTGAGTGAATTCATCACCGGTCCTAAAACCCTAGCATAACTCCATCAGAAATTCAAAACATGCCTTCCGATAATCAACATAGAATGCGGTTCCGGTCACGTACACAAATCCATCATAAAAGCTTATGTCTCAAACCACAAGTCTCAAACCATCACTGATTTACCAATTCCATCAAAATATTTTCTTTTACCGGTTGATGTCCTAATTCTTAGTCTTGTCGGTAAACCTTGCCATACTTACAAATTCTAAATCGGGTAGACCAAATTACTTATCCAACAAGTCAGACACCAAAGTTCATCTGTAACAATCATAAAACATTAATTGACATAGGTTGCCATCAATAACAACACAAATAACTGATCATGTCATCATCAATCTTCTACCGATACAATCATCAACTCATTTGCATCAGCTATGCCAATTATGCCAACATTTTTTTCTTCAAGCATTCATTAATGCATTAGAGCTACTTCTACATAGGGGGTGCAAATCCTTATTTTCTCTCTCATTATAGAGAAACATTCATTGTACTTGAGCAACAAAAGTAGTCCTTGGGGTCACATCAAATCCTCCTTTTCTTCTTTCACTAGTACATTTATTTAATTTTCTCTCTTTTGGAGAGGAGCTTTTCCCCATGTGGTTTTATCCTTTTCTTAAATTATGAGATATTTCATTTGTTTGTACATGGGTACCTCATCAAGACTTTATAGTCAGGACCCCTCCATGGATCCATCATTGCATTCATCATTGGATTTTAAGTTGTTCCCTGAGTTAATATTAAGGAAGTTGTTGAAGCAAATTGGTTAATCAGCCAAACATTAATTAATAATCAAATAATTACTTAGGTCCCTTATTACTTTATTACACTTAAGTTAAATTTGGAAGTGTTTTAATATGTTTAGATTGAGATATTTAAAGGTCATGTTTCCTCAAGTCATAAGATGAGGACACTCATCATGATCAAACTTAATCCCCACTTAGGGTTTCTTCTAGGGTTTTACTTTTATAAGAATCCATTTATACATTGTAATCATCCAATTATATTCTTTTAGATTCATCCCAATATCATATGCTTTTATGGATCAATTCTCCCTCAAAGTTGTTTTTTCTCTTCAAATGTGATAGGTGTTTTGGTCATAGGTGATTTTTGAGAGTGTGTGCAAAATATAGTGTTTCTAAGCTATTAATAAGCAAATTTACACACATACACAATGAAACATTCTATTAGGGAAATTAAATGAAATAATTAAAATAAGAACTCCCCATTGTTGTCTCATCGCTCCCTATTCCCAAGGATCTCGCATTTTCATGATAGTGGCTCTCAACTGCATGTGCAAGATGACTGCCTGATAAATAGGCTTTAATTCGAATGCAATGATATGGTGAAATGTGAAGTATGATATTCCTACACTAATATGATAACTAGACTAATAATGCAACACGAGCCATGATAGCAATGCAAATATGTGATATTAATTTTATGAATGATGTTATACTAATGCAAAGGATGTTAAAATGTTGAATGCCAAGATTTCAAAATGAATGCTAAAAGTGCTAAGGACCCCTCTCATAGCTAAGAGAGAGGGTATTTATAAGATTTCCAAGATTGGAGGTGAGGTTGCAAGAATCGATGGTACATATTAAGACTGGAGAAATCGACAGTTGATATTGAAGAAGTTAGGAAGGGGTTGAGAAGAGGGACACTTGTCATCCCTAAGGGGACAAGTGGCAAGGAATCTCCAACCATATGCCAACAAAGGGGGCAAGTGGCATGGAAATGAGAGACAAGTGGTGTAGGTGCCATGTGTCTCCAAGAGAGGGCAAACACTCAAGAAAATGGTTAGGATAAGGAGGTTGGAGGAGATAGGGTTTCTTAAACCCTTAGTTGGATTGGGTGGTTTAGGTTAGCATGCGGTTAGGCTAGGTGGTTAGGATTAGGAGCCATGTGCTCAAATTTGAATTTTAAATTCAAATTTAATGAGAGGGGATAGTTAAATACACAAATTAATTAATTTGTTTATTTAATTGGAAATAGAAGAATTGAATTATGGTGGGGAGAATTAATTATTTGAGATTAATTAATTCAAGGGAATATGACATGAACTATATAAATAAATCCTTAGATTTATTTATAAGTAGAAAAATAAAAAGGAAATTAATTAAATCAATTTGTATTTAATTAATTAGGAAGGTTTATTAATTAAATCACTGTGTATTTAATTAATTATCTCCAGACCATTTTTTAGTGTATACATTTTGCCCCTCTTTGAAGCAATGTGTTGCAAACACATCGGTTCAAAGAAAAATTCACTTGACGCGTAGAATGATGCCCTAGATATTGATATTGATGGAAAACGTCAAAAAATTCAATTTTTACCCTTGGTCGTTGATTTTTCGTTAAATGACATGTGTATACCCCCTCGGGAGATGAATTGGAATTTTTATTTTATTTTTAGGATTTTTGCGATTTTTGAAATTTTTAAGGAATTTTTTAATGTTTTGAATTTTTTCGATTTCATCTCCTGATAAAGATATTTTTTGAATATTGCCCCAACCTTCCAAAATTGATTAAATTAATTTTTGAAAATAAATGGGATAAAACATCCCACTTAAATGACCTTTTAACCTCTTTAAAAGTTAAAAAGTTAACATCAACTTACCATTTGATTCATTTGCATTGTGAAATTGGTAATTTTTGAGCTCTAAGAGAAGATGGCTATTCCTCAATGGAATCACCAATTAGAACACATGCGGCGGGATCAAAGACCTCCAGAGTACAGACCATCGGTACGTTTACTAAGAAACCCTAGCTTCGTACGGTTTTTAATTTTTTTAACTTATTTTTTGGTTTTTTCGGTGCTATTTCTTTCGTTTTAGCTTTATTGGTTAGGGTTTTAGTGTTTTTAGTTTAATTAGTGTTTTTGGTCTGAAAGGCAACGTTTCAGGTCTGTGATTTAGCGTTCTAAAATGTTTTAGCATTTTTGGTCCATGATTTAGCACTACCTATTAAAGTTTTAGCGCATACCGTTGATTTGGCGCGCCAGGTCTAGGTTTTAAAACTTTTGGTCGTTGGTGTTTTTGATCTTTAGCACTATAGGTCACTAATTTAACACTTTGAAGGCACATAGTGGCATTTTTTATGTTTTGGCATGTTGATGCCAAATTTCTACGTTTTGATGATGCAGTTTGGCATTTTTTATGATGTGATATCCGACTGTAAAAAAGTGATTTGAAATTTTCGTGTTTGATTAGGTTGTTGATTAGTTTCTGATTATCTCAATTAGAGTGTCTGATAGGATAGGATAGATGATGACCTCATTATAAATGAGATTCAATGATATATGCTCACCGAGATTTGATAGAAATCTCACATGAGCAAGATAGGTTGATAAATTGATTGGTAGATAGATAGATAAATTGAAAACTGATACATTTTCTGGTGAACCAAATTCCTAGATACACCCAAGGATGAAATTCCCCAAGGGCTGTCCACAATTTATTGCCAATCTAATCCAAGTCATGATGCAAGTCCCTTCCATGTTTAAAAAATGCTAGACCCAATGCCACTAGATGCTTCTCTTTTAGAGAGTCTGATACATGGTCCATCTCCCTCATGTCAAAGCATTGATTCCTTCCCAGAATTCCCCATGCATGTTCAAAGTCCAACCCCATGTCAAGAGGATGATTCAGAGCACAAAGAAACAAGTCTTGAAACGGATCAAGATCAAGACCCTAAAACTTTTCCATTGTGTACTTGATGTAGAGGGTTTGGTGTTAATGAGCAATTTCCTTGGCTTCTTCTATGGGTTAGCACTTGGCACCATCCAATGGTCCAATACCTCCAACCTTCCAAAGGTTTATAAGCTTGTCCTTGATCCTTCCCAAGGATCAATCCACTCTGGACAACTTGGTTTCACAAGGAGACTCCTACTCCTATGTACTCAACCCCTAAACTAAGACATCTCACAACCCCAAGCCCCTTGCCAATAGGACCTTTTGATCAAAATGTGGAATTTTTCATGTGTGGGTGTTTTAACATGTTTTATATGTTATTTTTATTGACTTATACCTCTTAAGTTATTCTTACAAGCCCTTTGTGCCTTTTGTTCTTAGTGACCTAGGAAATAGGGCTACAAGCAATTAGGCCTCTGTTTGGGATTCTTCCTCTTTATCTACCAATATATCCAAAAAAACCCTTGAAAAAATTTGATATTAAGGCACCCATTTGGACCCTCTAAAGGATTTTAAACTTTTGCATCTGGGTTTTGAGTGCAAGTGTTCAAACCCTAATGTGCCTATTTTGGCCCAGTTAACCGATATAGAGGTTTTAGGTCTCAAAACCTTCACTATTCAAATGGGAATGAAGTTAGGGATTTTAGATAGGGTCTAAAAATATCTAAGGGGCCC
Organism: Cryptomeria japonica; assembly: GCF_030272615.1. NCBI lineage: Eukaryota > Viridiplantae > Streptophyta > Pinopsida > Cupressales > Cupressaceae > Cryptomeria > Cryptomeria japonica. Next base: position 568,562,816 of record NC_081413.1, read on the forward strand.
CTCAATACATGTTTTTACCACCTTTTTGTCCACCGCACCAAGGATTCAATCAATCCTTCACTGCATAGACTTGCCACATGGGTAGTGTCAAGTCTAGGGCATCACTCCAAAAGAGCAAGGTGGAATCTCCTGCTTCCAAAATTAAGAAAAATAGTTAGTATACATGGTAAACCAACATTCCCCAGGGTTTCAGTCCATTCCCATAGAGGAATGTTGAATAATGATACCTTTTGCATCCAAACCTTGATTTTTGGGGTTTCTTCCAGGCATCAAGAAAGAAAACTCAATTACTCCTCAACCACAGAGCTTCAAGACCTCAAACCTACATAAAATGAAATATGATTCAATTTTTCAACCTATTAAAGATATTATCCCTTCTAGATGTCCGTACAAATCTGTACCAAAGCCAAGAACACAAGAAAATGCAGTAAAAATGATAGTTGCAGAATTGTAGGAAGCATAAATTTCATTCAAAGTTTCTATCTAGCCTTTGGGAATCATTCCTCGGGCTTAAATAAGGCAAAGGAATCCTTCTAACCACCTCCCAACGTACAAGTTCAACCAACTAGCCGTTGGACAACCACAACTCAATTTTTTACAAAATTACCTATGACAACATAGCAACTTTGGACAAATTATTACATCACACACTTGCCTTCACACCAAAGGTTACAAAGTGTAAACACAACACCTCTAGGACCCCTAGACACCAAAAACATAAATAAAATTCCCATACCAGGCTTTTAACCATGTACAAACCTTGGAACCTTAGGTTTATTACATAGCATTGGTAGCATTGGACCTACCACATCCATTTAGGACCTACACAAGAAACCTTCAAGGAAAAACATTATGTTGCATTCAAAAACATGTTGAAAAGATTCTAGCACACCTTTGAGTGCCCCTACACCATACTCCCTTGGACAAGAAACTCAAGTCCCTTGAGTTTCCAACCGGGTGACTGAGGTTTCATGCTTTATGATATCACTTTCAGACATCCAAGTAGCTTCAGACTCAGGGAGGTCCTTCCACTTGACCAAGTAGTCCTTGTAGACCCCTCTTATGGTTTGTTTGATCACCTTGGAATCAAGGATACTCTCCAACTCCAATGGTTTGCTTAGTGGCAAATCCTTCACCCAATCTACATCCTCTTCCACAAGAGATGAACCAGGTGTTGCATCAGGTAAAGGACCCTTAAAGGTTGTCAAATCACATACATTGAAAATGGGAGAGATCCCCAAATCTAGTGGAATTTCAACCCCATAAGCATTATTACCAAATTTATGAACCACCTGAAGAGGTCCTATCTTCTTCATGAGTAGTTTATATGGTTGACCCTTGGGCAACCTTTCCTTCCTTAGGTAGGCCATCACCAAATCTCCCACCTTAAACTGAACATCCCTTCTCTTAACATCTGCCTTGAGTTTGTATTTTTCTACACTTTTGTGAAGTGAAGTCTTGACTTGATCATGGATCTCCTTCACAGTGATGGCAAAGTCCTCTCCTTGAGCACTCCTTCTTTCCATACCTCCAAGATCTCTAAGTTCAAGTATCCCTCTAAGATGTAATCCATACACAACCTCAAGTGGGCTTCTCCCTGTACTTCTATTAACTGAATTATTATATGCATATTCAACTTGTCCAATCACCAAATCCCAACTTTGTCCATGTTGCTTGGTAAGACATCTAAGAATATTTCCAAGAGATCTATTAACCACCTCAGTTTGGCTATCAGTCTGAGGATGGTATGTTGAAGAAAATGACAAATTGGTACCCAATTTCTTCCAGAGAGTCCTCCAAAAATGACCCACAAACTTGGAGTCTCTATCAGTGACAATATTGAGAGGTAGACCATGTATCCTTAGAACTTCTTTGAAGAAGAGACCTGCAATATGAGATGCATCATTTGTGCATTTAGATGGCACAAAATGAGCCATCTTGCTGAACCTATCAACAATTAAAAAGACACTATCAAACCCCCTAGAAGTTTTGGGCAAACCAAGTACAAAATCCATACTAAGGCTTTCCCAAGGCCTAGTAGGAACCGATAAAGGTAGATACAACCCAACATTAGTAGAAACTCCTTTTTCCCTTTGACAAATGGGACAATTCTCCACAAATCTTCTTACCTCTTCTTGCTTCTTAGGCCAAAAGTAAAACCTTGATACCCGCTCCAAAGTTTTATCCAAACCAAAATGACCACCAAGGCTGCCATTATGCTTTTTCCTAATGATATTCTCCCTCATAGAACATTGAGGAATACATAGTTGATGCCCCTTAAAGAGAAATTCATCCTACAACATGAAATCAAGGAACTCAACATGAAAGGAATCATAAAACTTAGTACATACATTATAAGCATCCTTAAAATCTTTATCCTCCTTATACATAATTTTAAGAGAATCAACACCAATACTTTGGCATTGGATTTCTTGGATACTGAGTACTCTCCTACTCAAGGCATCTGAAACCTTATTAGACACAACCTTCTTATGTTTTATAGTAAAAGTGTAAGGTTGGATTTGTTCAACCCACTTGATATGCCTTTGATTCAACTACTCCTACCCATTAAGAAAACTCAATGCATGGTTATCAGTATAAACAATGAACTCTTTTGGAATAAGGTAATGGTGCCACTTTTTGAGTGCTTTCACCATATAATAGATCTCCAAATCATAGGTTGAGTACCTTTTCCTAGCCTCATTCAACTTCTCTAAAAATAATGCCACTGGATGCCCTTCTTGGCTAAAAACTATGCCTATTGCTTGCTTTCTTGCATCACATTCAACTATAAAAATTTGATCAAAGTTAGGGAGCCTCAAGGCAGGAAGTTGTGAAACTTTCCTCTTCAAAATATCAAAGCTTTGGGATGCCCTCTCTGTCCATTCAAACATGCATTTGATTCATCCCCTTATAGTGTCAAGAATTAGAGCACAAATATGACTAAAACCCTTGATGAATTTTCTATAAAAAGAAGCCAATCCATGAAAGCTCCTAACATCACCTACTGTCCTAGGTGTAGGCCAATTAACAATAGCCTCAACCTTTGAAGGATCCATTTTTAAACATCCCTTAGAAACCACAAATCCTAAAAATACCAACTCAGTTTCCATGAATTCACACTTCTCAAGGTTGATTACCCGTTTCTCCTCATGAAGCTTCCTCAAAACATGATCCACATGCTTCAAATGCTCCTCCTTGGACTTGATAAACACCAAGATGCCATCAAGATAAACAATAACAAATTTTCCAATAAATACAACTAATACCTCATTCATCAGGCGCATAAAGGTACTAGGTGCATTCGTGAGCCCAAAGGGCATCACCAACCATTCATATAAGCCCTCATTTGTCTTAAAGGCAGTCTTCCACTCATCACCAAGTCTAATTCTAATCTGATGGTAACCTGATTTCAAATTAATCTTTCAAAAGTAGCAAGATACCCCAAGATAGTCCATTAGGTCTTCAATCCTAGGCATAGGAAACCAACACCTAATTGTGATCTTGTTAATGGCTCTAGAACCAGTGCACATTCTCCATGTTCCAACCTTTTGGGGTGCCAACACAGTAGGTACAATACATGGGCTTAAACTCTTTCTAATCAGCCCTTTGTCCAATAGTTCCTGCACTTGTCTTGATATCTCAACATTTTGTTTGGGAGTCATCTTGTAGGAAACTTTGTTGGGTAAGGTTACACTAGGGATCAAATCAATTTGATGACTGATTTCTTTGATTGGAAGCAAGTTATCAAGAATGTCTTTGGCTACAACTCCTTCATATCTATCCAACATGGCTTGTACTTCACTGGGAACCTCTCTATTTGCACCATTCTCTTGTTGAGGTTTATCCTTTGGGTATAAGACTAAACCATAGCCTTGGGTCTCCTCTTGCTTAAGGACATATGAAAACTCTTTCCCACTAATCATCATGACACTTGGACTAACAATCTTCTCTTCTCCTTGATCAGGTAAAGGTTCCATCCTAAACTGCTTACCATTCTTGGAGATGACATACACATTCTTTTCCCCATCTGTTAGGCCCAATATGGAAAGATAATGTACTGAGAGGGGAGGGGTGAATCAGTACTTCAAAACTTTTCTTCAACAATAACTTTACTGTTATGCATAAATTGAATAGTGCAGTAACATAATATAATGCTAAAACAAATAGATAACAATCATACATGATTTACTCCATAACACATATATTTTGGTTACGCAGAAACTCTTGGTTAGAGAGAAAAAATGTGGTGGGGATGGCACCCACAACTTCACTACTGCAATAATAAAGGTTTCTCGGTTAGAGATACATGTTTAGCTATTTCTGATAGCTGACCCTGTTAGGAGTATCAAGATCTGTTAGATCTACCTTGCTAAAGGATTTTACAACACTTAATCTAAATGTTGCACCCGGTTAGAGGCTTTACAATTTATAGACTTGATTAGAGTCTTTTACCCTGTTAAAGGTTTCTCTTACAACTTCAAAATATTACAATAAAATCATTACAAATATCTGCAACTTTACATCTAGAATGTTATAGCAGATTCTATGTGCTCAGAATAAGATTACCTTGCTTATAGCATACCTCGGTAACCCATATAGTAACTCGGTAAACCCTTATGTTTACTCTGTTCTTTGACTATTCTCTGAAATCCTTCTCGGTGACCTCTGTGTCTCTGTAACAGTCATAACACTTAGTGCTTTCACATGTCTTGCTTCATATATTTCTCTATCTCCCTTTCTGTCATGCTACATGTATATATATGTTCTTAATCCATGTTGTATAAATTATAGATCTCTTATGACAATGATTCATTCATTGCTTCGATCTTACAAACTTATTTTATCGAATGAATAACCATGCAAAATATTTCATTGGTTAGATGACCTTGAAATCATACACAATCTTTAAGTGCAATTTCCAATGTGATAATGGTTAGGTGTTCCTTGATCTTGTAACACATTTCCATATGTATGTCCAGGTTCAATGAATCTGGTAACACGTTTCACTCGGTGTATATCAACTCGGTGTGTCATCTTTGCTACTCGGTAGACATGGAATGATACTTGGTAGACAACTCAGTGCATAGTGGGCTCTGTGACTACTTTCTTTTATAACCGACTGGACTGTGCATACCGATTGAATATTTCAGTAGAGATAACCGACTAGAGTATATAGAATAACTTTGAACATAAAACTAATGGCAACTTGATAAGTAGTAACAATCTCCCCTTTTGACATTAGTTGAGATGTTTGACAAAAACTACTTTCAAAGTTATAATAATCTACATACTTGCAAAATTTGACTACATTAACAGTATATACAATAGTCAATGAAATAGTAAATCCAGATATACTCCCCTTATCGATATATTGTACAAAACTCTGATTTTACATGCTCGGATGATCAATGTTCTATGTGCTGCACTTACTCTTTGCTTACTGTTTTGTTCACTGCTCGGTTCACTGCTCTTAGGTACTCTGCTTACTCTGCTTGGTATACTCCCCCTGTATACTACACTCCTTTTGTTTGATACTATACTTTGATGCTTTGAATACTATATCACTCCCCCTTTTTGACAAACATCAAAATTTAGTTACCATTCGGTGGTGGCAACTGGTCAAAAATGGATTTGTACTTTGTCTGTGCTTCGGTGAGAGCGATAGAGAGGGCATCCTTTACACTGTCCATTAAAGAATTTTGCGCTTGAATATCAACCAATAATGATATTAAGCTATCTAAAGTGCTTCCCTCTTGTGTAGTAGATAGGTATGTGGCTCGGTTGAGTTGTTCTTGGACGGATGAAATATGAGGAAGGAATAATGTCTGAAGTGTCATTATGTCCATCCTGATCTTGTCTTCTTCATTTCTTAGGTCCAATTGTTGAGCCATGAGCTATTGTAACTTTGTATAGAAATTCTGAACAGAATTGGGCTCGATGGTCAACTTATTTGAGAGATCGGTGATCTCTTTCTCAATTGCTTCTATTTTTTTTTATGTCTTTAATGAATAAAGAAAATGTATAGAGTTTCTGAAATAAATAAAGAATGTGCTTGAGTTGAGGGGTCAACTCAATAATAAATTTGACAAGTTTGACTTTGCCAATAGCTATAGCTTTCTGTACCTCTTCTATCATTTTTGCAGTGAGCTCTTTGTCTTTTAGCTTACTCAAATATTCAGATGTATCTACTCCAGATGTCTCTATCATGGTTAGGAGTTCATCCAGTTGAATGTGGATGGCTGCATCTTTGGTTATTGTAGCTTCAGGTAGCATATCTGTTAAGAGTGCTTTCACCTTCTGAAGTACTTTATTTTTCTTTTGAATAGCCATTTGCTTCTCTTGTTCGGCCTTTGCTTTGCATAGTTCACTGAAATAAATGAGTGCTTGCCCCTTTAATTTGGATATATCAACATTGGGCAACACTATTGGTTTTGACAAATCTACTTTGAAACTATGTTTTTTCAACTTCTTTTCTTTACCTTTCACCAATTTAACTAAGACAATGGCTTGTGAGGCTTGATGACCCTCGGTAGGTTGCTCGGTAGAGGCAACACTTTGGTCGGTCTCTTTGGCCTCTGTAGTGTCCTTTGGTGTCTCGGTACTCAATGTCTCAGTTGCAACATTTTCAGTGCTAGAAGGATCCTGAGACGTCTATTCTTTAGTAGTTCCTTCTCCTGTTGTAGACTTGTGATCTTCGGTGCCTTAATTCATATCCTGAGGGGTTTCGGTTGAGATAGGTTGATTGATCGGTGGATAAGGCTGAACTTGTTCCAATACTAATTCACTGGATACAAGTTTTGCATATGCATTGCCTTCTATCATTTCCTGTTCCGGTGCCTCTGTATCCATGATATCTTCATCTATTTGAATGGTGTCAGCAGGATCTTGCTCGGTAACATCAAGATCTTGCTCGGTGACATCAACTATTTCAACTTGAGCTTGCTCACCGACATCCTTGTTTCTAAAGATTTCCTGCCACTTTTCTTTTGTCTCATTTTCCACTTCAATATACAGCCCATTCATCAGTTTCAAGGCTTTTTGTTTGACGGGGAACTTTGTGTGGTAGGTTGTTAGATGTTCTTTTATTTCAGCTATCGACATGTCAGGAAAGAGATGTACTAGACTTCTTTCTTTGATCTGTTTCTCCGAGTCTAGGGCATATTGCCACCCGTTATCAATATGTGCATATAATTCTTTTGGAAGAGAATTAGAGACTTCTAATGGGACCAATCAAAATTTCAGAAGTGTGCATATGAAAGCTTCTTCAATTTGTCTCTTTTCATCTTCATTTCTGTATTCATACTTAACATATCTGAATCCTCCAAATCCACCATATTCCTTTAGATTAGTGCAAAAGTTTTCAACACTATGTACATTTACCTTCTTGCTCTTGACAATCTGAAATTTGCTTGCATCCTCAGATTCGGTGTCACTAGACTCTTTTGCGAAAATGAGTCTCCGAGTAGATTTCTTGTAAGTTTTTGTTACCTTGGGAATAGTAACACTCTTTGTTTTCTTACTCGGTGAAGCTGCAGATGCTCTTGTATTAGGTCTCTTTGTTGGAGGAGTTGGTGAGGCCTTTGATGTGTCTTGTTTCTTTCTTTTCAACACTTTTCCCTTAGGCAATTCGGTGCTCAGTGTTATAGCTGCCTCTTGGGCTTCAGATTCCTCTTCGGTAATGGTTGTTGTGCCTTTGACAGGTGTGGAGGAAGAATCCTCTCTGAATTTCTCCGATAATGCCTTTATCATCTTTGTTGCCTTTCTTGTAGCTTTGGGTGCTACAATGCTCATTTTTACTTTTTCTTTCACTTCTTCATAGGTTCCATACCTCAGCTCGGTAGCATGCCTTGGTAATGTAAGAAATGCATCAATTTGTTGTTGTGTGATGTCAAAATCAATCTCGTAACCCATAGGTGACAAAGATTGAGTTCTTGGTTCCACAACATTCACATAACAGTAATCAGTGTCTACTTCAAAACATATGTCAGCTTTGTATTTCTCCACTAGCTTGGGTGGAATCCGGTACCTATTATGCATTTTCTCTTGAAACTTACTAAAGTAATCATCCATAATATCATTAAAATTATCTCCTAGCTTCTTAATGAAGTCATTGATCTGATGGGTGATTGGTCGGTGTAGTTCCCAAACAACTTTACCGACTGATGGAAAGAATTTTTCAAAATAGAAAAACATGCATACAAGTAGTGATCCAAACTTTAGTGTATTAGCTGAGTTGTTCTTCTTCGGCTTCCTAATGGTGTTCATATTCTCAAACAGGTTTTTCAACAACACCTCACATAGATCAATTTTCATTCCCTTTTTCACAATTTTGTATGCTAGGTCTACTGCTGCACAGGGTACACTATTTTCCCTTGTCGATTGGAAGAAATAGTAACCTATTACTCTAATGGCAAATTTTAGTTCTGCATCAGTGACATTGTTCAATTTCAGTCCTCTACAATCTAATTCTACTCCAGTTAAACTGATCAATTCCTTCTGTGATATCATCTTTTGATCTCGAGCATGATCATAAATAGGGTAACCGGTAATCAAATGAATGATTTCCTTGGTAATCTTAAACTGTTGCTCCTCTAACCACATGAAATCATCGTGGACTCTGCTTAGAACAAACTTGACCCACTAGGTTTTGAACACATGGGGATAGGTTAGGGCTTCAGTTAATCCCTTGGTCTTAATATGCTCAAACTTGCTATCCAATTTACCATCTGTGCACAATTCATCATATGTGTCTTTGATTTCAACATGACCGAGTTCTTCAACACGACATTTGGTGAAGAATCTCACATCCTCGACTAATAAAACTCTATCCAGGATGAGTGAAAATGCGGTTTTGTATGCAACTTTGGGAGTTAAAGAGTATTTTAGTGAGGGCTTTTCAACATTCTTAACGACGATGGGATCTTGGATCTTAGGTGCCATTTGTAGATTTCAGATAAAAACTAAAAAAAGATCCTTAGGGTTTGAGGATTTTCAAACAACAGACGCTTCACACTTAGTAGATAATAATAACTTGATAAGATCGGTAAACCAGCTTAACAATGCATTGAGATTGATGTAAATACCTTGAATTTTGCTTTGTAGGAGGTTTGATCACCTTAGATTCGCTTTTCTCTGCTCTCTCGAAAACTTGGTAAGTAAAAATGACCGCGTAAATGCTTTAAGTACACAATATACCTTATCGGGCTCCGTGTGGGTTAGGTCAAAAACATTAAATGCACTCGGTTCCACCACACTTTCTTTCCTTTTCTTGCGCTTTAACCGAGTAACCAAACTTCCTTCGTTTACCGACTTGACAGGTTTCCTGTATAGTGCTCCAAAAGACTTTGATAGAATTTCAAACTTACTAATACATCTTTAACTATGCAAATTTTGAATTAAGTACATAATAAAATAGGAACTGTTAAGATTTAACCTTTTGAGAGAATATAGTCCCTTCATACCTTTACCGATTAATTTGGAATAGGTGCACCTAACTCGGTAGGTAAGGTGCTTTCTTCATTTGAGACAATTTCCTTCTTTTTCCAAATCATCTGTAATTTGTCTTTTATTTATTCAGTGTCTTTTCTAGGTTGATCTCTACAATCTCCAACCAAGTGTCCAACTTTGTGACAATGAAAACATGCCATACCAGGATTTCTCCATGATCTTCGGTTGTTCATCCCAAACCTTATAAAGAATTTGGCACTTATATATCCATATCTTCCACAACATTCACACCATATCCTTGTATTGTAATCCCATGGTACTGTAGAATACTGTCGGTAAGGATCTGTGTGAGCTCGGTAACCTCTAGCATTTGCTCAGTGTGCAGACCACATATAGTTCTTTTGCTTAAGCCAACACTTCTCGGTATTGTGTCCATATCTATTGCAGTTTTTACAAAACCCTTTGAATTTTTCCTTCTGATAATTGTTAACAGACTTTGTCCTACATTGATTAAATGTGTGACCATATTTATTGCAATTGTAACAATAACCATTGGACCTAGTGACATTCGGTTGCTTACCTTTTCTGATTTGGCACATGTTGGTAGTGTGACCTTGATTTCCACAATAGTTGCAAATAGGCTTCTTTCTTTTGATGTTCTTCTTGATTCTAGCTTGCTTTGATGATTCTCCTCTCTCGGTAGTATGGATTCCCTTCTCGGTAGAGTCTTTTCCTTTGTAACTGAGTCATGCATCTTTGTTGGGTCTTCTTGTATTCAATTGCTCATCCAACATCTTTGATGATTCATAACTCTTCTTCAGTGTTTCTTTGGATTTATTTTATGTTTCAAGTTCATCAATCAACCTTGATACTTCGAGTTTCAATGCTTGATTCTCACCATCTTTCATATTTGCTTCATGATGTGCATAACCTAGTTGATCTGATAGGTTTTGTTGAATTCTAGTCAACCTTGTGATTTCATCATTGTTATCAAATACTAAGGCTTCAAGTTGTTGTTTCTCTCTTTCTAGATCTCTTATTTTATCCTCAGCTATCCTCAATGCATCAAGATTTTCAGTCATTTGTGTGCTGAAATGTTCATGTTCTCTTTTCATTGCTTTTAGTTGATCAACCAATGCTTTGTTCTTTTCTTTCAATACTCCAATCATTTCTTCAGTCTCTTCAAATATACTGTTCTCAGATGATGTCTCAATTTGTTCCACTAACTCTTGAGAGTCCTGCAAATCATCAGATAATCTTCTTCTCACTTTAAGAGATTTTTGCATTTGCCTTTGCATGTTTGCAATCACTTGATTAGCATGATCCAGCTCTTCTTGCAGATACACAATCCTCCGAGATTGTTTATAGCCTTCCATTGATAAGATCTTTCTCTTTAGGCAGGTAAACCCTTTTCCAAGATTGAAGCTCTGATACCAATTGTTAGGCCCAATATGGAAAGCTAATGTACTGAGAGGGGATGGGTGAATCAGTACTTCAAAACTTTTCTTCAACAATAACTTTACTGTTATGCATAAACTGAATAGTGCAGTAACATAATCTAATGCTAAAACAAATAGATAACAATCATACATGATTTACTCCATGACACATATATTTTGGTTACGTAGAAAATCTTGGTTAGAGAGAAAAACTATGGTGGGGATGACACCCACAACTTCACTACTGCAATAATAAACGTTGCTCGGTTAGAGCTACATGTTTAGCTATTTTTGATAGCTTACCCTATTAGGAGTATCAAGATCTATTAGATCTACCTTGCTAAAGGATTTTACAACACTTAATCTAAATGTTGCACCTGGTTAGAGGCTTTACAATTTATAGACTTGATTAGAGTCTTTTACCCTGTTAAAGGTTTCTCTTACAACTTCAAAATATTACAATAAAATCATTACACATATCTATAACTTTACATCTGGAATGTTATAGCAGATTCTATGTGCTTAGAATAAGATTACCTTGCTTATAGCATACCTCGGTAACCCATATAGTAACTCGGTAAACCCTTATGTTTACTCTATTCTTGACTATTCTCTGAAATCCTTCTCGGTGACCTATGTGTCTTTGTAACAGTCATAACACTTAGTGCTTTCACATGTCTTGCTTCATATATTTCTCTATCTTCCTTTCTGTCATGCTACATGTATATATCTGTTCTTAATCCATGTTGTATAAATAAATCTCTTATGACGGTGATTCATTCATTGCTTTGATCTTACAAACTTGTTTTATCGAATGAATAACCATGCAAAATATTTCATTGGTTAGATGACCTTGAAATCATACACAATCTTTAAGTACAATTTCCAATGTTATAACGGTTAGGTGTTCCTTGATCTTGTAACACGTTTCCATATGTATGTCCAGGTTCAATGAATCTGGTAACACGTTTCACTCGGTGTATATCAACTCAGTGTGTCATCTTTGCTGCTCGCTGGACATGGAATGATACTCGGTAGACAGCTCGGTGCATACTGGGCTCTATGACTACTTTCTTCTATAACCGACTGGACTGTGCATACCAACTGAATCTTTCAATAGAGATAACCGACTAGAGTATATAGAATAACTTTGAACTTAGAACTAATGGCAACTTGATAAGTAGTAACACCATCATGTTGGGCTTTGACATCAAACTGCCAAGGGTGGCCTAACAACAAGTGACAAGCATCCATAGGAAGGATATCACGCAAGATCATATCCTTATAGTCTCTTGGTTCAAAATCCATGCAAGTTTATTCATGTACCACTACATGTTGCCCCTTGTTAAGCCAAGACACCCTATAAGGACTCACATGTGGTAACCTTTTTTATTTTAACTTCTCTACCATTTCCAAAGCAATAATATTATCAGTGGATCCAGAATCTAAAATCACCTTACAAACTTACCATGAGACTTACAAGTAGTCTTGAAGAGTGACTTTCTCTTGTGGTGGCTCCTTGTATTGGGGTACCTTCAATAATGTCCTCCTTAGCATGAGGCTTTCTCCATCCAAGATGTGATGCATTTCCCATGGGTGAATTGACACTTTGTCCATAATCCTCTTGCATAGGTTGATTCCTTCTTTCTGGTCCATGTGAACTACAAGCTTTCTCTGGGCATCTACTCATGGTATGACCCACTTGGTTACAATTGTAACACTTGCCAGTGAAAACACTAGGACCTCTGCCTTGACTTCCTTTCCTACCCCTACCAAAAGGTCTTCTTCCTCCTCTAAAGCCTCCATTCTTATTGTTGAACTCTCCATTGGACTCTTGCTGGTTAGAGTCACCATTTTTTGAAGTAGTATTTCTTCCTCCATAGCCACCTCTACCTCCCCTTCCTCTATTGTTTTGTTCTCCTCTTCTCCTTATCTTATCTTCCACTCTCAATTCCAATTGGAAACATTTGTGCATAGTGTTCGGAGTCATGATGTTGATCTCATCTTGAAAGTTTTGCCTTAACCCATTCAGGTATCTAGCCACCTTCTCTACCTCTTCTTCATGCTTCTTTGACCTAAGACTTAGTTTGTGAAATTCTTCAGTATATGCATTCACATCCAATTCCCTCTATCTGAGATTTTGCAGCTTCTTGTATATCTGAACCTTATAGTCTATTGGTAGGAATTGATCTTAGATTTTGTTCTTCATCCTCTCCCAAGAGGATATCTTCTTCTTCCCTATATTCATCCTTTCTTCTTGCAACATTGTTCACTACAACAAGGTAGACCCATTGAGTCTAGAATTTTCCAAACTCACTCTTTTCTCCTTAGGTACTTCTTTGTAGCCAAAGTAGTTCTTGAGTGCTTCTATCCATTCAAACACCTCTTCTCCATTCAAGTTACCAGCATAGATAGGTAAACTTTCCACATTCTCTTTGTTTATTGATTTCGAAGCATCCAAGAACATCTTTTGATCAGGTGCCATATTCTGAGGGATGACCTCCTGGTCTTCATTCTCCTCCTCTGATTCATCATCACAAGTTTTGTCCTTTCCCTTGGTCTGTCCAGTCTCTTTGAGTTTCTCTTCAAACAACTCCCCTACCATCTTCTTGATGGCCTTTGGGTTCATTGCCCTAGGAGGCATTGTATCAACCTCTCTTCCAAATTCTAAGCTTGACATACACTATTCCCCCCTTGGTATAGCTCTGATATCACTATGATGCAGAGGGTTTGGTGTTAATGAGCAATTTCCTTGGCTTCTTCTATGGGTTAGCACTTGGAACCATCCAATGATCCAATACCTCCAACCTTACAAAGGTTGATAAGCTTGTCCTTGATCCTTCCCAAGGATCAATCCACTCAGGACAACTTGGTTTCACAAGGAGACTCCTACTCCTATGTACTCAACCCCTAAACCAAGACACCTCAAAACCCCAAGCCCCTTGCCAACATGACCTTTTGATCAAAAGGTGGAATTTATCATGTGTGGGCATTTGAACATGTTTGACATGTTATTTTCATTGACTTAGACCTTTTGGTTTGTTCTTATAAGCCCTTTGTTCCTTTTGTTCTTAGTGACATGGGAAATAGGGCTACAAGCAATTAGGCCTCTGTTTGGGATTTTTCCTCTTTATCTACCAATCTCTTTGAATAACCCCTTGAAAAAAATTTATATTCAGGCACCCATTTCGACTCTCTAAACGATTTCAACCTTTTGCATCTGGGTTTTGAGTGTAAGTTTTCAAACCCTACTGTGCCTATTTTGGCCTAATTAGCCGGTAAAGAGGTTTTAGATCTCAAAACCTTCACCAGTCAAATGGGAATGAAGTTAGGGATTTTGGAGAGTGTTTTCACATGTATAAGGGTCCCCTCTATACAATTTTTAACCACCATTTTGTCCACTGCACCAAGGATTCAATCAATCCTTCACTGCACAAACTTGCCACATGGGTAATGTCAAGTCTAGGGCATCACTCCAAAAGAGAAAGGTGGAATATCCTGCTTCCAAAACTAATAAAAATAGTTATTATACATGGTGAACCAACATTCCTCAGGGTTTCAGTCCATTCCCATCGAGGAATGTTGAATAATGGCACCTTTTGCATCCAAACCCTGATTTTTGGGGTTTCTTCCAGGCAACGAGAAAGAAAATTCAATTACTCCTCAACCAAAGAGATTCAAGACCTCAAACCTACATCAAATGAAATATGATACACTTTTACAACCTATTCAAGATATTATCCCTTCTATATGTTCATACAAATCCATACCAAAGCCGAGAACACAAGAAAATGCAGTAAAAATGACAGTCGCAGAATTGTAGGAAGCATCAATTTCATTCAAAGTCTCTATATAACCTTTGAGAATCTTTCCTCAGGCTTAAATAAGGCCAAGGAATCCTTCTAACCACCTCCCAATGTACAAGTACAACCAACTAGCCGTTGGGCAACCACAACTCAATTTTTTACAAAATTGCCTATGACAACATAGCAACTTTGGATAAATTATTACATCACACACTTTCATTCACACCAAAGGTTACAAAGTGGACACACAACACCTATAGGACCCATAGACACCAAAAACATAAATAAAATTCCCATACTAGGCTTTTGACCAAGTACACACCTTGGAGCCTTAGGCTTATTACATAGCATTGGTAGCATTGGACCTTCCACATCCATTTAGGATGTACACAAGAAACCTTCAAGGCAAAACATTATGTTGTAGTCAAATACATGTTGAAAATATGCTAGCACACCTTTGAGTGCCCCTGCACCAGTACTACATTTGACCAAGATCTCATTTCCTTTGATGATCCCCCTATCTTTGTCCATCCTATCCAAAATCCCTTTGACATTCCACTCCCTAAGCAAGATCAAGATATCCCTTTTGTCATTTCTAATGATCCCATTAAAAATAAATAGTAGAGACCCTTTAAAGAGGAATCTAATGATCTTCCTCCTTGTCAAGATCAAAGTATCCTTTCACTTTCATGTCCACCACAAGACCCTATCATCCCTTTAGATTCTCCACAAAATTCCTTTGTTCCTCCATCTCCATGTCCTAATACTCCATATACACTCCAAGATCTCATTTATTTTGATGATCCCTTTATTCCCCCCACTCCATCTGATGAAGATCCTATCACCGATCCTAATTCCCCTCATGATTCTAACACGTTGGTGCAAGATGTTCATGACCCCCCTACATGCATAATGGGTTCCTCCACTTTGGTTTAGTCTGCTCAACTTCATGATCCCATCATGTCTCCCATATCATATCCACCTCATAATGGACACATAGTCTTACCAAATCAAAGAGTATCCCACAGGTCAAAATATTCATAAAGGTAAAGAGGTAGACCTTCACAAGCAAGTATCCCTCCATATCAAAGAAAAAATTAATGGTCATGGCCTTAGTGACATTTCTCAAGATGTTGGTATCCCTACTAAACCCAAATCCAAACGTACACCTTCCCCTTCATCCCTTCAATTCATCTTAGGTCCTTATATCCCTCCACCCACTAGGTAGGATCAGCAAAGGCACACATCTTCGAGCACCTTCCACCCATCTAAACGACCTCCATTTCATTCCTATCTATAGACACCTATTTTTGTCCACTTAATTAAATGAATTTTATATTTGTTTAATTATCATTTATCCGACTATAAATTAAATTAAGATTTAATTAATGTATCTTTTCTTCTATCCAACCATTACTTAAATTTAATATTTAATTAATTAACCCCTTTCACCTTTCTACTATTAATTAAATAAATTATTCAATTTATTTGATATAATTCACCAAACCAAATTCTTCTATCAATTAAATAAATCCTATTTATTTGATTAAATCCCCTTTCCCACATTTAATAAATTTACATTTGATTAAATCAATTATGCCATATAAATAAATCAATATTTATTTATAAATCCCCAACCCACTTGTGTTTTCCTACAAATGCAAGTTGCACCATTTAATTGAAATAAATGATTTATTTTAATTGAAAATCCCAAAATCCCTCCCACTTGCATTGTCCTACAAACCCACTTGCATGATAATCATTCTTCTAGAACCTCCAAAATCCATCTTAATTAACCAAATTTTATCCTAATCATTGTGACATTCCTCAAAGACGTATTTCCCCAACAAGTTAGCTAGCAAAGTCCTCCAAACTTGTAAGGCTCTTACATAAGCCTTGAAAGTTTTCTACCTTCAAGCAAGTTAACTCCCAAAGTCTTCAAAAAGCATTTAATGCTCTTACAAGACTTCCCTTCTTCAACACACTAACCCACATGACTTGTCCCCTTGACCATGGTTAAACTTTGCACAAGAGTTTACCCATTGGTCAATAACTTTTATCATTGGATAATAGCTTTAACCAATAACCCAACCACATAAGGGTAACCCTCATGTCTTCTCAAGCAGTTAATGCTTATTTCACCTCCTCTCAAGCCTTCTCATGGTGACACTCTTTAACATGGGATTGGGTTGAGACTCCCACATGGATTGAAAATCATTCAATCATAGCCCTTCATAAGACAATTCAAGCTTGGTCATCTAATTGCCCATTTCTTCTATAAATAGGCCTCATTTCTTCATTATCAGGATCCTAGTTTTTTGCATCCAAGCTATAGCTAATTTCTTTTGTGGAGGCTATCAAGGAGTCTTATTTGCTTCTCTTTGCAAGTTTGATCACTTAGGGGCATTTTAGTGTTAAAAAATCACCATGTGAGCATAGCATATCATGTTAGTGTAGTATATAATGTTAGGATAATCTCATTTTAGCTTCACCATATTTTATCATATCATAGCTTATCAATATCATATCATAGATCTTAATTGCACTTTCATTTAGATCTTTATAAATTCATCCCTCATTCTTTAGGTAGTCATTCTAAAGATCAAGTGCTCAAGTAATCTGAGAACAACCTTGATTTGAAGAATCTTTGGAGATAGAGAATAATGGAACGGTTTTAGGAGACTAATAATTTAACTTGTTTTGTTCATTTCATCCCTCTCATATAATGTTTCATTGGTATGTAGGTTGTTTGTGCTCTTGATTGACTAACCCTCCTTTCTCGCATATATTTTTGGTGCCCATCGTGGGGCAAGCCACTTTTTTAAACATTTTTTTTCGTAGGGTTCACGCAGGCCCAAAATGCAGAAGTTTTAGTGCATTCGACAATTCTCTTGGCACATCTGACCTATCTTCAGCCGCATCATGTATGTCTTTTGGTGCATTTGATCCATCTTGTAGTGCTTTCAAGACATTTTGTAGCACATTTAATCTATCATGTGGCGCATTTAATCTATCTTGTGGTGCATTTGGTCTGTTATGTGGTGCATATAATCTATTCTATGGTGCATTTAATAATTATTATAGCACATTTGATCTTTTTTCTAGTGCATTTGACACAGACATAAAGCTAAAATTTGTAATCTCAAAAATATTAGGCTTGTCAGCCCACAATTTGGATTAATCTCTTGCAAGGTTTTGTAGGTGCTAATATTGTGTGCAGGGTATAAAGGAAATAGAATAGATTTTTACTTTACTTTTTCAAGTTGGTAAAAAGAATTTCTTTTCTTGCAAAGCTAAAAAGAACTTCACATTTCATTTTGGTGCAAGTAAAGAAGAATCATACCTTCTTTTGGGGTTTAAAAAGGACCTCACTTTCCTTTCTTGCAAAGTTAAAAAGAACAACAAATGAAACATTTATCTTCTTGCAAGTTAGTTCACATTGTCTTTTGGTGCTAGTAAAAAGAACAAAACAAATTTCCTATCTTTGTTACAAAAGGGGTGAAAAGGAACAAGCCATCTTTCATTTTGCAAGTTAAACAAAGAACAAGCCATACTTTTCAAGTTTCAAAGTTCTTATCTTTCTTGCAAAGGTTTTTCAAATTTATCAAAGCTAATGGTTGCCAGTTTTGATTAAAAAGAACATCATTATTACTATATTGGTTAAAAGGAATAATCATGTTTTTTGAAGCAACATCTCCAAATAGAAAATAGATCGCATTGCAATGAAGGATTAAAAGGAGCAACTTGTATTTTGTGTATCGAAAGTGATAGGTATATGCTCTCCCCTTAATTGGGTGATCAAAAAGCCAAACTTAATATTAACTTGCTTTATTTCCTTTATTACAATTAAGATAACTCCTTTAGTAGGCTTGCCCTCCCGAGAAGCTAATAAGGCTGGTGAGAGGGGAACAACCTAAGTGGGGAATGACTAATGCCAAGTAATCCAACCCACTATAATCAAACATGGATGTGATGAAAATCACGTCCAATAGTAGTTTTGCATTGATAGCCTTCCCCCCGTATCTTTGAGATACGTAAAGCCTTTGTTCTAAAGGTTGGGAAGCCTCCTAAGGGATTTTATCTTTGACGCACTGAAAAGAATCCTTTCTACGAACCTTAGAACAAGAAACCTCATTGAGTCAGTTATCCAAACATCCTTAATATAATAGTGCAAGGGTGGGGAAGAATCTGCCCCCAAGAAACTCACCATATATCTCCTAAGAAAACAATCCAATTGAGAAGCAATTATCTTTGGTTCAACTTCTAGAAAAAGGCAAAAAAATGAGTGCACCTTAGGGTGGGATAGGGCTATTTAAGTTGACGAAGTATCAAGTGTGGGCTATGGTATTATTGATGACCCTTGAGATTAGCAAGTTTGATTGATGTGTATTCATGTTAAAAACCAGTGAAAACAAAAGAGGATTTGAAAAGATCATTAAGAACAGACACTTCATGTTTAGATTAAAGGCAAATATGCTATTGTGTTCATGAGTGTTTTCTATGTCCTTTTCATATATCATAAAAACATCTTGCTAAAAATCCAACAAAGTAAAAAATCACTTCAAATTTACAACAAAAATCAGAAAATCCCACAGATTTGGTGCCTTTGACCATTTTTGTGGTGCATTTGAGAATTACAGTGCAATTGATTTATCTATTAGTGAATTCAACCAAAAATATAGCACATTTGATTAGTGTAGTGGCACATTTGACATTTGAAGTAGCGCATTCAACAACAGTGTAGCGCATATACTTTGGCGCATTTGCGATAGAGAGTGTTTCTAGGCCAAATCTCAGAGATCTAAAACATGATTCAGATACCCTTTTAGGTTTTCTTTTGGATCCAATTGTCACAAACATGATTTCTTCAAACAAAATAAGAGGATATCAACTAATGATCTCAGTTTCACAATTCCAACCAATATCAACATCAAATACTTAGCTAGTTATCCAAGTTAGTCAAATTAATCTAGTTTCCAATATCAGGATATATCATCCTTCATTGGGGAACTTCATTGCACCATTTGATGCACTTAATCATATCAATAGGGGAATATTAAACCACCTATTCAACGTGGTAAACTTGGGTGTCAAAACAAGGTATTTGTTCTCAAATCAACATACCAAAAATTGAAACTTTGATAACTCGTATGACCACCCCTCAACACTTAAAGAGGAAGAATCTTCATCAAAAGAATGGTTTAAAAAGAAAAGAGCCTAGTCAAAAGAAGATCTTGAAGAAGAGAAACTTTCTCTACATAAACCACAAACTCCTTCTAAAGCACCACACTTTCTTGCACCATTTCTATAACTATCAACGCAGTCAAGGAACTGGGTTTGACGAGGAATCCTTGAAAACATGTGCCTTCTCACAAAGGTCGGCACTATCACACCATCTTAACAAAGGAGGAAATATCAATTTGGCTTATCTACCTGAAGATCCAATCACTTATTGAATCACATTTCAAGTAGATCATTCACATGCCCATCTTTACTTGATCTCAAAAGCGTATAGAGCAAGAAGCAAAACCCAAATCTAGCATGGGATATAGAGATGTCAACCCCTTCTCTGAATATCTAAATACTAACGAGGATGAGATCATGAAGGACCTAATTCAAGAGGCCCAACAACACGTAGGCTTTCAAAAACTTATGGAAAAACTAATAGAAGTCGACAAACAAAAATACTTCCTCATGCTAGCAAGAAAGGTGTTAAAATCCCTGCAGATTTTGACATGGAGCAGTTAAGGTAAACACATCATGAAACAAGAGAGGAACCAAGAACACATCACCATGATAACCATGATTAAAATGACCCTATGGCTAACATTACACAACTCCAAGCTCTTCAACAACAGATGAAAGATATGCAACAAGGGACAACAAAATATATTCCTTAGAGGATATTTTCCACTACCCATTTGATAGAAGCTTGAACATGATACCATTTCCAACTAATTGTGAAATTCCCAAATATGACAAGTATAATGGCAAACTTGACCCCCAATATCATGTAAGGGAGTTTTGCACCATGAGTTTGGAATTTGAGCATAATGACACCTACATGATGAGATTGTTTCCAATAAGTCTAGGTGGACAAACTATGGAATGGCTCTCAAAAATCACACCGGCCCTAAGATCATTTGAAGAAATAGTGAAAAAATTTGTGTCACAATACTCTTACAATATCCCACATGAGATAACCATGCTTGATCCTTGCAATACCAAACAGGAAAACAATGAGCCATTCATGACATTCCTACAAAGATGGAGATGACTGATTTCTAGATACCCCCATCCAGTACCTGAAAAGGAAAAGATGGATATCTTTATTGACAATCTTAGTGGTGAAATGAGTTATCTACTCCAACTACAATGTCCACCTAGCTTCCAGAAATTCATCGATAATGGTATCAAAATAGAAGAGGCCTTGATAAAAAAGGGAGTTTTGAAATTCCCTAGGGAAGGCACTAGTTCTTCAAACAACTACTATAACAACAACAACTACTGCTATAACAACAACAATAACAACCTTGAAAAGTCTAAATTTTGGACAAAGAACAAAATGGCGTCAATGATGGTGTAGTCGACGCTCACAATGTGAAAGCAAAACAACTAGTTTTTTACTTATCACGTACTACACGAACCAACAATTGAGGAAACAACACCAAACCAACTCCTACACCATGTCGAATAAAATTCACACCTCTAGGGCAATCACTTGAATCAAAATTCAGAGAGCTTTTGGCAAACAAACTCATCACATTGCCAAACACAAGGGATTTTGAACCACAAGTTAAACCATCATGGTGGAATGATGCACATAATTGCGAGTATCATAGAAGAAAAGGTCATCAGACCAATGATTGTCTAAGATTGAAGAACTTGGTTCAAGATCTACTAGACAAGGGTGACATAACAATAGATGGACATAAGACCAACGATGATCATGAAGTATTTAAAAATCCCCTCCCCAATTATGACACGGGAACAAAATCATCCTCAAACAACAAGGGAGCCCATATAAATCATGTGTATGGTAACGCCATCAATCACATATCGATATGTGACAATCAATTCAATGTCATTAAGATCAAGGACAAACAAGAGAAAGTCTCGGTAAATGTGACTACACGGTCTCAATCCAAGTATGTATTGAAAGGAAATGCCTCCAAAGTGTCCACTCCTCCAAAAATCAATACAACTTGGTATATCAATTACAGAAAACACTAGCCCAAAAATCAATGCTGGAGCTTCTCAATATTTGACCGACACACAAGGATATATTAGAGAGAGCTCTCATAGACACTACAATTCCAAACAACTTGGATATTGATCAATTCCAAGCCATGGTAGGGCATTTCACCGTGCCTCATAATCTATCATTTTCTAAGCATGATGGCGTCTCTTTGATTCATCCACATAATATCCCACTACATATCGAAGGTTGGGTCCATAAACATCGGGTTAAACGTGGCCTAATAGATGGAGGAGCCGACCTAAATATTTGTACTTTAAAACTTGTCTGTGCATTGGGCTTCTCAGAAAAAGCTATTGATTCAAACAAAAAAAAGATAATCATAAAAGCATATGACGATGAAGGATTAATGGTACTACCCATCCAAGTGGGACAAGTTCATAAAAACACCATTTGGCAAGTCTTATATATATACTTGTCTTACAACATACTCTTGGGTCGTCCTTGGATTCATGAGATGCAAGCAGTGCCATCAACATATCACTAGTGTCTAAAATTTTCTTACAATGGGCAAGAAATATCCATATCAGCTGACACCAATCCCTTTCAGTACTGCAACAACCTTAAAATATCTCAAAATGTCCTAGTACCACACAATAGGGAAGCTCTTGCTTCCACATCATCAAGCAAGAAGGATCAAGTCAACTCTTTATCCATAGAATTTGAGAAGAAGATGCAGTTAAAGGATAAAGGCATGGGAGAGTATTCTTTTGAACCATCCTTATGTCTATCATAGTTTCCAATTTTACCAAGGTCTCATGGACAACCATCAACATCAAAGCAAAAATCTATACAACCCATCAAAAAATTTTATGCCGCATTTATCCAAGTAGGAACATTAGCAAATGAAACAGAAGACAAGGACTTCCTAAATTGGTTATACAAGGATGAGGAAGAAACCAAAGTAGTAGCTTTAGAGGTTGCAATTTTCATAGAACAATATAGCAACAGATTTAGGATCATGCAAAGGATGGGATACAAAGGCAAAGGTCCTATTGGCAAGTGTCAAGAAGGTATCATAGAACCAATTCAACCTTACTCGCAACTCGCCAAGGACAAATCTAGACTAGAATATGGACAACATCAACAACATCAACAACAAAATCAAGAATCTGCATGGCAACAAAGTCAATAACAAGCACGATGACGACAACAAAAACAAGAAATGGCACAACAACAAGAAGTAGAAAAAGCAATCCAAAAGCGGTAAGAGGAGGAATGTGTAGATTTGATACATGACATACAATCCCGAGGAGAGTATAATCATAAGCCTCAATTTGGTTATTAACAACTTTGACAATGTCTCTATCATGACCCTTACTGTGCCAAACCTTAATCCACATAACAATTCCTTACCTCTCATATATCTTGAGCTCATTAACTGGGAACAAACTGAACCCTTTACTATACTTATCTTTCAAGAGGATGATGCCATTGTCCATTACCTCTGTGCAGTAAACCAGAAACATGCTCCACTAGTGAATCTCATAATAATATCTTCAACCATGGGAATGCCAAGTCTTTCAACCAAAAAACAAATAAAGCACAAAATAGATCTAATGGTGAAAACCATCTAAAGGCAGTATTAGATCACAAAAAAGTAAAAATAAAGGACGTATCTGATAGTGAAAACCTCTATGAGGCACTAATAGATGAAAGACTTGACAATCTTCCTTAGCACTATTAGGAGAGATCACCAATATTGATTGAGCCAACACAATCAATAAATATTGGCACATCAGAAACAACAAAGACATTACATTTGGCTGCATCCTTAAAGGATCAAGAGAAACCAAGTTTCACAAGGTTTTTCAAAGAAAAGAAAATCAAATTTGCTTGGTCATATGCAGATATGTCGGGGATAGATCCAGACTTGATCATGCATCATTTATCCATAGCTCCAGGAGCCAAACCTGTCAAATAGAAACTAAGAAAAAAGAAACCAAATGTGGCACTACTAGTCAAAGCTGAACTATAGAAACTACGGGATGTCGGTTTCATTCGACCAATTGACTATGCAGAGTGGATCTCCAACATAGTACCCATTTTCAAACTGGACAAAAGTATCAGGATATGCACTGACTTCAGATATTTGAATAAGGCTTTCCCTAAGGATGATTTTCCTTTACCCAACATCGATACAATTGTAGATTTAACAACAAGACGACATGTTATCACTTAAGGATGGTTTATCAGGCTACAATCAGATCAAGATAGCACCAGAAGATCAAGACAAGATAGCTTTCACCTTCCCATGGGCTACATATTATGTCATGCCTTTTGGCTTAAAGAATGCAGGAGCAACCTATCAACACGCAATGACCATAATTTTTCATGACATGCTGCACACATTCATCGAATACTATGTATATGACCTATTAGCCAAATCATTTACAAGAGAGGGACATCTAGAGATTCTTGACAAAATCTTTCAGAGGCTAGAAAAATTCAATGTGCGACTAAACCCAAAAAAGTATGTCTTCGGTGTAACATCCGACCAACTATTGGGATACATAGTATAAGAAAAGGGAATTGAGGTAGATCCTATGAAGGTACAAGCAATCATGGAGATGCCACCTCCTAGAAATATCAGTTGTTTAAGATCTCTACATGGATGGCAACAATCCATCAAAAGATTCATCGCTCAACTAGCCAAAAAGTGCCTCCCTTAATTAGATATTTAATTAGATATTAAATTTACTTAATAGTTTGATAGAATAAAGGATACATTAATTAAATCTTAATTTAATTAATAGTCGGATAAATGATCATTAAACAAATATAAAATTCACTTAATTAAGTGGACATAAATAGGTGTCTACATTTTCTGACAATCAATATCAGTACCTGACAACCAATATCTACAGCAAGAATTCACAAATTGTAGCAACACTATCCATCCATACATTCCTTTTCCCCTCCAAGAAATTTGGATGCCAAGCATCAAATTCATAAGTCCAACAATCCACATGTATTCAAGGATCAACATGTCCTGTCTAATCTGCATGTCAAAACAAAGCAAAATATGATCCAAAAAGAAAAAGAAATATCCAAAAGTCCACAAAGGCAAATTTCTCATACAGAAAAGTCAAAATCTATATGGGTTCCTAAATCCCTTATACAAGCAATGCATTCCAAGGAACTACATAAGTATGAAAAGTTTTTAAAAAAAAGTACATTCCTAAACGGCTTCTTCAAGCACAACAATCAAAAGAAACATCCAAATTGGCATCTAGAATTGCTATTCCTCCATCCAAACCTTCAAAATTTATTCCTCCATCACCTTCTTCATCCATTTTGGGTCCTTATGTCCCAAAATTCCTAGTTATTCCTCTATCCAGATCTCAATATTTAAGATCCAATTTTCCTCCATCAATCCACCACCTCTCAAGGTTTGTGCCAATGTTGATCTTGCCAAAATTTCAATTTGCTCAAACCCAATTCTTCCAATACTAGGTATCCATTATCCAATACCTCTTTTCCATCCTTTCATCCATCCTATCCAATCTCTAGCCTAAACCCTTAGTTTCATCTCATTTCCATGTTATTATCCTACCAACGTCTTTGAGCACACTTTTAAGAGTCATGGTCCATTTTTCAAGGCTACTATCCAAACAACAAGATGCTTGAGTCCTTCTTCCATCACCTATCATGTGTCCATTTTTTGCTAAATAGTAAAAAAATACAAACAAAAAAAAGGAAAAAAAAAGCAAAAAGCAAAAAAAGAGAAAAGAAAAATAATTCATCCACTGGTGAAAACCTGGCAAACAGGTGCCCTGGACAAGTAGCATGATGAAACCTGGCAAATAGGCATCATGTGTAATCCATGAACTTCTTGCATATCATATTTGGGGGCAGGTTTCATTTTTTTCTAGATCTTGTCATATCTTCTTGTCCTTCATTATCCTATTGTACCCCTATCATACCCTCCATTGTCCATATTTCCCTTTTCCACCTTTGATCTTGACAAGGTTGATTATCTTCATGAACATCATACATCTTGTTCACAACTTTTAGTCTATCATAGCTTTCGGTATTTATCCATTGGCTTATACCTTTTGTCCATATTCCTTGGCTTATTGCAACATTTTGTCACTATCCATTAGCCTATTGCAACCTTCAGTCCATATCCCTTATCCATTTTTTACCTTGCTTACCCTATCCATATCCTATCACCATCCATACACTCTTTTTCATCCCTTTATCTTGATCTAACATAAGGATGTACAATACAATACATGGATTCAAAAACCTCTTGATATGTCCCTCATGCTGTGTCATTTGCTTTACATTGTCATATCCAGTCCATTATCTCATCGCGCGATAGCCCATGGAGGTTGAATCTGCTTTGTCTTCATAATAAATGCCCTTTGTCTTCCTTGTATCCACAAACATTTCAGCAAGCTTATTTATCCATTTATCATATTCCTTGCCTTGATAGACACTAGGGGAAAAACTCTTGCCATGATCATTTGACAAAGTTATCATTGTGAACATCTCAGAAGCCACGATATGTACATAGCTTTAAAAGTCCTAAAAAAAAAACACTAAAAATCAAATAATGTCTTAAAAATCACTAAAAAATGAATAAAGTCCTGAAATAATCACAAAAAAATTGTAAAATATCTTGAAATAACACAAAAACATTCACAAAACATCCTGAAATAATTAAAAACAAATTGAAAAATATCCTAAAAAAAGCACAAAAAAACAAACTCAAAAAACCCTAAACATTGGAAAACATCAAAATCCAAAAACTATAATCTATGGAGATTGTTGGTCATTGTTGCTGCTTGGATATGTTGTTGTCATTGATGTCAACATATTCTTGTGTATTTATCCAATGTGTACAAATTGGGAAGATCTTATGACCCGGTTTGTAGTGTTGCTTTGTTGATCACTATTTTTTTAGAGTTTAGTATATACTTTGGTATATTATGGTGTGATCAGATCTTGTGTTGAGATTTTGGGATATTGCTTGGGATGGTCTTGTTTATCTTCATTTCAGATGGATCATGATTTGGTGCTCAACAAGTTATCTTTCTTAGTGACAGTTGTTGATTGGTTGTGTTCTTGAGCTTTCAGACGTTGACAGATGAAGATTTGATAAGTGGTGTTGGTGCAGCTATTCCTGATGATTCTAATGTGCTTGTTGGTGTTTCCTAGTCATTTCCTATTTGTTTTGTTGATCCGCATTGATCTTTGTGCAATTTTTTGGTGGTTTATATGAACCAGTGATGATTTTCACGTTATGTGGTTTTCCTGGTGGTACATAGCATGTTGCGGTTGATCTTGGTGTGATTTTCGATGGAGTTGTGCGTTTCAGAATTTGATTTAGGTCTATGTTATGTTATGTAAATCATTATATTGGTTTGGTGGTTGATCTTTGTATCATGTGATGTAATTTTGTAATTGAGGGTTTAGCCAACCTTGTTATCTGATAACTCAATGATGAAAGAATAGTACCAAACAGGTACTGAGAGGGGGGGTGAATCAGTACAGACAAAATTACACTCTTAAACCGGTTTGTCAACAGACATTATGTATTGACAGACAAACAGTAACATCGGTCCTAAAATAGAGTACAACCGGCAAAAACCCAAAATAGCTAAGACAAGCATAAACTAGTTGAAACCTATCTTCTCATATACTCTAACACTTCATTTCCATTTCACCCTAATACATGAACAAGTAATCTACCATCAAAGATATACATATGAGCAACTAGATCAACATGATTTATTGCTTGATAGAAAACAACAAAGCATCACATGAGGAAGACATCACACATAACACACATATTTTTTCACATGGAAACCCAACTGGGAAAAACCACGGTGGGGATGAATACCCACAAGTTTGTTTTTGAACTCTTTAGAAGTCCGCTCTGTTTGGAGCCTTGTCCGGTTAAAGACTGGTACAATAGGTTCTGTTAGGAACTGATCTTGTTAGGGATCACCTAGTTAAGGGATGGCAAGAACACCTGGTTAAGGGTTAAACCTTGTTAAAGGTTACCTTGTTAGAGGATTTCAAGAGCTCAATTGTTTTGAGTCACCCTGTCAAAGGATTTACAGCAAGCCGGTTAAAGCTACCCTGTTAAGGGATTTTCCAACTGTTGAGGTGGTTAGAGATCAACAGGTATTACAATAATTTGGTAACAACACTTAATGCCAATGCAGATCTGCTTAAGCTCCTCTTCACCTTTTGCACTTACACTCTGTAGGTATCACTTTTCTCCTTTTGGTCTGGCAAGAATCACGTATCCCTTCTCTTGGATACACACACACAACTTTTGCCAACAACCTCAGAAAGAGACACAACATCGACCTTATAGGAAAATAGATAGGTTGGTAGCATAAACCCTAAACCCTAAATCTGTTAGGTTAAGGAATTAAAACAGTTCAATCCTAACTGTTGAGAACACTGCATTAAATGCAATAGTTCTTGATCCAATCTCAAGACATTCTCCATCGTCCATTTCCACTGATTTCATGGCAGCTGATAACCCATCACACGTTATCACCATTTTATAGACTTCGCACATCTTCTCCCCCTTTGACAACAATGCCAAAGTGGAGGCACGAGCTTCCCTGTTCCATTATGCTGCTCCCCCTGAGGAGTAGCATCCTTCAACACATCAATCCTGAAGAAAAATTTGACTATGCAATACCTGACTGATGTGGAGCATATACCTTTAGTTTACCTCCTGAAGGGGCAACACCCCTAATTCACCCCTTAAGTACATAAATGTAGCCTTTGGGAGAGGCTTGGTGAATATGTATGCTAATTGCTCCTGACTGGAAACATGTTCCAGTACAATTTCTTTGTTCTGAACCTTTTCCCTCAAGAAATGATACTTAAGCTCAAAGTGCTTGGTTCTAGAATGTAAAACCGGATTCTTGGAGATATTAATTGCACTAGTATAGTCACAAAATATACTTACCGGTTCAGATACAGGAACTTTGAAGCCATTTAATACATGCTTCATCCAAATTGTCTGAATGCAGTTCATGAAAGCTGCAACATACTCTGCTTCCGTTGTAGACTGAGAGATACAACTCTACTTCTTACTCATCCATGAGACCAGTCTACCACCGAGAAAGAATGCACCACTGGTTGTGCTTTTCCGGTCATCTATATTTCCTGCCCAATCAGCATCTGTGCATACTTTCAAGTTGAAATCCTTGCTATATGGATACCACAATCCATAGTCAGTAGTTCCCTTCAAATACATAAGAATCCGCTCGACTGTAACCAAGTGGGATTCTCTTGGACTTTTTTGGAATCTTGCAGTAATGCCAACTGCATGTGCAATATCCAGTGTACTTTGCACTACATAATGCAACTTACCAATCATTGATTAGTATTCCTTCTCATCAACCAATGTTGAGTCATCTTCTTTGGATGGTTTACAACCGGTCACCATCGGTGTACCAACTGGTTTGCTATCTTCCATGCCAAAGGTCTTCAACACCTCTTTGACATACTTGGACTGAGTGATAAAGATTCCATCTTTCATCTGTTGGATCTGCAATCCAATGAAGAATTTAATCTCCCCTATGAGTGACATCTCAAACTCTTTCTTCATCTCATCTGCAAACTCATGACTCATCTTGTCATCTCCACCAAAGATAATGTCATCAACAAATACCTCACAGATCAGGATCTGATCTCCTTTAGACTTCAAGTAGATATTGCTATCTTCACTTGTTCTCTCAAATCCAATCTTCATAAGATGGGAATGCAGACGTTCATACCATGCTCTAGGTGCCTGCTTTAGACCATATAAGGCTTTATGTAGCCTACATACCATGTCTATGTCTTCAGATAGGGCAAACCCATCCGGTTGCTCAGTATACACCTCCTCTTCAGGTAAACCATTTAGGAATGCAGATTTTACATCCATTTGATATACTTTGAAACCTTTAAAAGCTACATATGCAAGAAGCATACGAACTCCTTCCAATCTGGCTACAGGAGCAAAGGTTTCTCCATAGTCTTCTCCTTCCTCTTGAGCATATCCTTTGCACACCAATTTGGCTTTGTTCCTAATCACTATGCCATCCTCATTCAACTTATTTATGAAAAACCCATTTGGTACCAATGACATTTTTATGCTCCGGTCTGGGTACCAAAGACCATATACCATTTTTCTCTATTTGGTCAAGTTCCTCTTCCATTGCCTTGATCCGGTCTTCATCTTTATGGGGCTCTTTGAATGATTTAGGCTCAAATTCAGAGGTCATACATGAGTTTTCTCTGACCTCTCTTCTTGTAAGGATTCCTGCATCCTTATCTCCTATGATCTGCTTAGGATCATGATTCAACTTGACATACCGAGGAATGGTCTTAATGGATTCCTCTTGCTTTTCTTCTTCATCCTCATCTCCATCAGTATCAACATCTACATCTACCAATGTAGGAACACTGTTACTGGTACTTGGTTGATTGACAACCGGTTCCTAGAAGGTTACAACCAGTTCATTTATTGCTTGCTCACTGCCAGTTTCCTCAGTTTTCTTAGAGGTTTCATCAACTCTTACATTGATTCTTTCCATAATTCTCCGAGTCCTATTGTTGAAACACTTGAGAGCTTTGCTCTTGGTGGAATATCCTAGGAATATTCCCTCATCACATTTTGCATCAAATTTGCTCTAGTGTTCACTCAACATTTGCTACCAAACACTCTAAAGTAGCTAACCATAGGTGTCTTACCGGTCCAATACTCATAAGGAGTTTTATCCTTACCTTTCTTGATGAGTACCTGGTTCATTGTGTAGACTGCAGTGCTCACCGCTTCTCTCCAAAAGGTGTGAGCTACCTTTCCTTGAATCAACATGGTTCTAGCTGCTTCAACCATAGTCCAATTATTCCTCTCTGCTAGGCCATTCTGTTGTGGAGTCCGGGGGGCAGATAGTTGCCTCTTGATGCCATGTTCTTCATAGTACTTGTTGAATTCACCGGAAGTGAATTCCCTTCCTTGATCAGTTCTCAGGCACTTGATCCTTTTACCGCTTTCCTTCTCCACTAATGCTCTGAAAGCTTTGAACTTTACAAAGGCTTCAGACTTGTCTTTCAAGAATGTGACCCACATCATTCTTGAGCAATCATCAGTGAGAATCATGAAGTACCTATCACCCTACACACTTCTAGTTTTCATAGGACCACACAAATCAGTATGCACAAGATCAAGCAAGTTGTTAGCAGTGAAAGGTTTACCTTTAAAGGTTGAGGAAGACATTTTTCCCAATTGACACTCTCTGCACAAGGTATTATCCGGTTTGCTTAGCACCGACAACCCTCTAACTGCCTTGATCTTACTAGTCTTCACAATGTTATCAAAGTTTACATGGCAGAGTCTCCTATGCCATATCTATCTATCATCAAATTTAGCCATAAGACATGTACTTATATTTGCATTCAGCTGAAATAGGTTACCTTTGGTCTGCATGCCAGTGGCCACCAATTCACCATTCTTTCCTTTGATTTTGCAAACTCCATTCTTGAATTCCAGAATGAGGCCACTGTCATTCAGCTGGGCAACACTTAGAAGGTTGTGTCTGAGAACATCAACCCAATACACATTGTCAGCACTACTCTTTCCATTCAGAGAGATGGACCCTCTGCCTTTGACCATGCATGGTGCATCATTGCCAAAGAAAACCACCACCATCATACTCTTCCAAGGATAGAAACTTGCTCTGGTCACTAGTCATATGGTGAGAACAGCCACTGTCAATGATCCACTCATTGGAATTATCAAACTGGGAGACAAGAGCCTTCTTGTCTGACACATCTTCCTTGACAGCAACAAATACAATATCTTCATTTTCTTCATCCTCTGATTCCTCATCTGTGACACCTTCATCAACTGCCACAAAACAGTTTCTATGGTTTCCTCCTTTGAATTTCTTGAACCTTTCCAATTTGTCCTTGTTGTCGCCATTAGGATAGTTTACAACAATATGTCCTATCCGGTTGCAAGAAAAGCATTTCAAAGGTAGCTTACCTCTATATTTTCCAGTTCCTTTAGGAAGTTTCCTGGTAAGGAGAGCTTCAAATGCCATCAGAATCTCCTCATCATCCATTTCTCTGCTCTGTCTTGATTTACCACTAGTGCTAGCTTCTTTTCCTTTTCTGGATGGTACAACAGAAGCTTTAAAAGCTGATTCAGTATTTCGAACACTGCCATCAAAACTATTTAGCTTATAGGCTGTCAAATTTGCAATGATAGAGTCTGGAGATACCTTAGTCTTGTCTATTGATCTCATATCTTGAATAGCAGCAACCCTTATTGCATAGACGGGCAATAGGGATCTTAGGACTTTGCTTACCATAGTGGAATCTTCTATTTTACCACTTGCACTCTTGATATCTCCAACGATGGTTTTGATTCTTATTCCATACTGTTGAATGGTCTCACCTTCAACCATCCACATACCTTCAAACTTCCCTCTAAGGCTTTCTTCCTTAGCTTGTTTTACATGCTCATCACCGCCATAGATATTTTCAAGAGTATCCCATACCTCTTTGGGATTTTCCTTATCTTGGACATCAATAAACTCAATGTTAGATAAACTACTAATTAGGGCTTCCATGACTTGCCCATTCTCCTGTATCTCCCTCTTTTGGTCATCGGTGAGAGTACCGGTAGGGGCAACATAGGCATTCTCAACATAGCTCCAGTGTTGAGCACCCATGCTTTTGATGTATATCTTCATTCTGTCTTTCCATATACTAAAATTTTCTTTGTTAAACTTTGGACCTTCCCTCTTCATCATTAGACTGGGATATTTACCTCAAGTGGTTAAGCTTATAGCACAGAGGACCTGGAGGATGCTCTGATACCAATTGATAACTCAATGATGAAAGAATAGTACCAAACAGGTACTAAGAGGGGGGGGGGGTGAATCAGTACAGACAAAAATACACTCTTAAACTGGTTTGTCAACAGACACTATGTATTGACAGACAAACAGTAACACCGGTCCTAAAACAGAGTACAATTGGCAAAAACCCAGAATAGCTAAGACAAGCATAAACCGGTTGAAACCTATCTTCTCATATACTCTAACACTTCATTTCCATTTCACCCTAATACATGAATAAGTAATCTACCATCAAAGATATACATATGAGCAACTAGATCAACATGATTTACTGCTTGACAGAAAACAACAAAGCATCACATGAGGAAGACATCACACATAACACACATATTTTTTCACATGGAAACCCAACTAAGAAAAACCACGGTGGGGATGAATACCCACAAACTTGTTTTTGAACTCTTTAGAAGTCCGCTCTATTAGGAGCCTTGTCCGGTTAAAGACTGATACAATAGGTTCTATTAGGAACCGATCCTATTAGGGATCACCCAGTTAAGGGATGGCAAGAACACCTGGTTAAGAGTTAAACCCTATTAAAGGTTACCTTGTTAGAGGATTTCAAGAACTCAATTGTTTTGAGTCACCCTATTAAAGGATTTACAGCAAGCTAGTTAAAGCTACCCTGTTAAGGGATTTTCCAACTGTTGAGGTGGTTAGAGATCAACAGGTATTACAATGATTTGGTAACAACACTCAATGCCAATGCAGATCCACTTATGCTCCTCTTCACCTTCTACACTTACACTCTGCAAGTATCACTTCTCTCCTTTTGGTCTAGAAAGAATCACGTATCCCTTCTCTTGGATACACACACACAACTTTTGCCAACAACCTCAGAAAGAGACACAACATCAACCTTATAGGAAAACAGATAGGTCGGTAGCATAAACCCTAAACCTGTTAGGTTAAGGAATTCAAACGGTTCAATCCTAATTGTTGAGAACACTGCATTAAATGCAACAGTTCTTGATCCAATCTCAAGACATTCTCCATCGTCCATTTCCACCGATTTCATGGTGGCTGATAACCCATCACACGTTATCACCATTTTATAGACTTCGCACATTCCTGAGGTAGATAGGAACAATCTCCTTCATGCAAGATCCTTCACGCGCACAAGGCTTACGTGGCAACACGATCTGTTCTTCGTTACCATGCTAACTCATCACACAAAGTCACTGGTTGAGCCACACAGGCTTGAAGCACTTCAACCGAACACCTTGAAGTTGAGACTACCAACGGGTAGTCATACAATGCTTCCATGTGCCGGTTCACCTTGAGCAAACACACCACTTCACTTTGTCACAAATGTCGGTTCACAGTGTTATACCGGTTCTCACATATGCCGGTTCTCATCTCTTCAACATATTGACATCAATGACAACATACAATGTTATTATGTCCTCATACCGGTTCACATAATGCCAATTATGTTATGTAAATCATTATATTGGTCTGGTGGTTGATCTTTGTATCATGTGATGTAATTTTGTAATTGAGGGTTTAGCCAACCTTGTTATCAAGGTTGATGAATTGTATATATAGGTGATATATTCATGTAATTTAGGTGTCGATGTTGTGTCTGCATTATCAGAGAGTGGTGTATGTGCGAACAAGAGATTTATCCTTCAATGTTGAGATTGAGGAGAGATTGGTGTTGCTAAGCAGACAACTGTGCTTAACTGGAACTGTAATCAGGCATTTGGACATGCTATTCTTTATGTTCATTTCTTCTGGATTGTAGTCTAAATCTTGTTGTAAGTTAGTGAGACTTCCTTGAGAGTTAGTCTTCTGGGCCATTATATTTTGAGCAGTGAGCTCTTGGTAGTGTTTCTGAATGCATGTGCATTCCCCATTGTAATATTTTCACATACAATTGCAGAGTATCATCTTACTGTTGATAGGTTCCCACCGTGGTTTTTCCCTTAACCAGGTTTTCCATGTCAAAATCTTGGTGTTGTGTGTTGTGCTCTCAATTTTCTTATCTGTCTTATTGCTGCAGTTTATCAGATCTATTTTTGTATTTAAATTTGTTGATCCGATGAAGGCAAATTCACCCCCCATCCAGTCTTCCTTCTTTGTTGTTGCTAACAATTGGTATTAGAGCTAGATCCTCCAGTAGAAGCTTAACCACTTGAGGAGATCCGGGATGGCAGCTCAAGGTGTTATCTTTAAGAAGGACAGTCTGAGGTTTGATGGGAGTAACTATGCTATATGGAAGAATCGGATGGAAGTGCACTGAAAATGTCTTGGAGAAGATTGCTAGAAGATTACAAAGAATGCCTATATTGTTCCTCTGAATGGACCGACTACTCCTAATGAGATCAAGGAAGCCAAACATAATATTAGAGCGAAGGAAGAATTGCTTAGTGCCCTGAGTGATTCTGAGATGACAAA
This sequence comes from Cryptomeria japonica, assembly GCF_030272615.1. Classification (NCBI taxonomy): domain Eukaryota; kingdom Viridiplantae; phylum Streptophyta; class Pinopsida; order Cupressales; family Cupressaceae; genus Cryptomeria; species Cryptomeria japonica. Next base: position 568,598,055 of record NC_081413.1, read on the forward strand.
TGTAATAGGACTTCAGACCACACATGAGATCTGGGAAAAGCTTGAGATCCTATATGAAGGTGATAAACAGGTGAAAGTTACAGAGTTTGAAAGGAAAGTATGAGATGTTGAAGATGGGAGATGATGAGAACACACACTCTTTCATGGCTAAAGTGAATGATCTTGTCCTAGGTATCAGATGTGTTGGTGGAACCATTGAGGAAGATGAAATTGTTGCTAAGGTGCTGAGATCTTTGCATCCTGCTTATAAACACAAGGTTGCTGCTATTGATAAGATTCGAAGTGTGACTATAGTGACAAGAGATATATTGGTTGGAAATATTGTTGCATTTAAGCTGAGCGAATTTTGAGAATCACATGGAAAGTATGAGACAAAATTTAGAGCACCAACACCTGTATCTGGAAAACAAAAGTATGACCCTGATGAGTGCAAAATATCCAAATATGAAAGAGAGAGAAAATAGATGGAAGAGCAAGAAAGAGAGCTAGATGAGCTTGAAGCATTGATTGCCCAGAGATTGCCTAAAGGAGCCAGTAAGTATGATGGAAAGTTTCCTTTGAAATGTTTCTCTTGCAATAAGATCTGACATTTTTCTTCTAGATGCCCAAAGAGAATGGCTAAGTATGACGGGCATGATAAGTTTGATAAGCATGATATGAATGATAGATATAAAAATCATGAGAGGTATGATAAGCCTTACAAGTGTAATCAGAAGTATAGGAATCAAAAGAAATGTTATTATGCTGCTAATGAGGGTGTTACATATGAAGAATCAGAAGGAGATGAATTTGTGCTTATAGCAATTAAAGAAGATAGACCTGTACCTGTTGATTCCACTAGCTGCACTATTGAGGAGAAAGCCTTAGTTGCTAAGGTTGAAGAGAAAGATGAATGGGTAATTGATAGTGGTTGTTCACATCATATGATAAAAACAAATTTGTGAGTATGGAAATGTATGATGGTGGAATAGTAAGATTTGGAGATGACAAAGCACATGTGATCTGTGAGAGAGGTTCTATTTCTTTTGATGGTAAGCATAACATTGATGATGTCTTGTATGTTGAAGGTTTGAAGCACAATCTTTTGAGTGTTGGACAAATGGTTGATAAAGGTTATGATCTATGATTCAAGGATGGAAAATGCAAGATCCTAAATGCATTCGGTATAGATATTGCATCTGGAACTAAGACTGAAGGTAACATTTTTAATTTGAATGTCGGTGAGAAAAGTTGTTTGATTGCTCAGATTGATGAGAGTTGGTTGTGGCATAGGAGAATTTGTCATGTTAATTTTGATTCAATGATCAAGATCTGTTCTACACAAGATGTTAGAGATATGCCTAAGATTGTTAAGCCTGCTAATCTGATATATAAGGAATGTCAGGTGGGTAAGCAAACAAGAATTTCTTTCAAGAGAAAACAATATACATCTGATGGACTGATAGATCTTGTGCATACTGACCTATGTGGACCTACAAATATTAGAAGTGTGCAGGGTGATAGATATTTCATGCTACTAATTGATGATTATTCCAAGATAATGTGGGTTGTCTTTTTGAAGGAGAAATCAAAAGCATTGGACAAATTCAAGATATTCAAAGCTAAGGTGGACACTAAGTCTTGTTCGAAGGTAAAGTGCCTGAGATCTGATAGAGGTGGAGAATTATGTTCCAGTGAGTTTAATTCATTCTGTGAGAACCATGGGATTAGAAGATAATTATCTACTCCTAGAACCCTTCAGCAGAATGGAGTTGTTGAGAGAAAGAACAAAACTATCTTGGATGCTGCAAGGACTATGTTGATCGAAGGGAATGTTTTGAAGATCTACTAGAGAGAAGCCATTAGAAATGCTATTTACACATTCAACAAAGTACACATTGAAGGTGATACCAATGAGAACCCTTATGAGCTTTGGTTTGGTCATGTTCCTACTGTGAGATATTTTAGAGTATTTGGTAGCAAATGTTATATGAAGAGAGATGAGGATATAGGAAAGTTTGATACTAGAAGTGATGAAGGAATTTTATTGGGATATTATACAAAGAGAAAAGTCTACCAATGCTACAATAAGAGACTTAGAAAGATAATAGAAAGTGCAAATGTGAAGGTGGATGAGAACCTTGGGAAAGAGATCAAAGCATGTGGTTATGATGATGGTCAACATGTTATTTTAACTCCTATTGAACCTAAAGAGCCTAAGAAGAATGATCTGGTAGATATTATTAATCTGGATGTTGATGCTTTCGATGAAGAGGTACAGGGACATGATAATAAAAAACAATCAAAAGACTCCAAGGTATGTAAGACTAAATCATTCTGAAAATCTGATTATTGGTCATAAGAATAAAGGTGTGATGACTAGAAGAAGGTTAGTTGCTGAAGAAGTATGTTTGATTTCTAAAGTTGAACCTAAAGATGTTGCAGAAGCTTGTAAAGATGAAAGTAGGATGAGAGTTATGGAAGAAGAACTAGATCGGATTGAAAAGAATGATACATGGGAACTTGTGCCTAGACCTAAGAACAAGAATGTTATTGGTACTAAATGGGTATTCAGAAACAAATTGAATAAATTCGGTGAAGTTGTCAGAAATAAAGCTAAACTGGTTTGCAAAAGATATTCTAAGAAATAATGAATTGATTACGAGGAGACTTTTGCTCTAGTGGTTAGACTTGAAGCTGTTAGAATGTTGCTTGCATATGCTACATATAAAGATTTCAAGGTATATCAGATGGATGTCAAATCTGCCTTTTTTAATGGTGATCTAGAGGAAGAAGTCTATATTGAGCAACTTGATGGATTTTCATTATTAGATGATGGGGACATGGTATGTAAGTTGAAGAAAGATCTTCATGGATTGAAGCATGCCCCTAGATCATGGTATGCTAGATTAAATAAGTATTTGTTGAAATTGGGAACTACTAAAGGTGCTACTGACAGTAATCTATATTTTAAGATAAAAAATGATAACATCCTGATTGTTGAAGTCTTTGTTAATGATATTATCTTTGGAGGTGATGATGACTTGAGTATGAAGTTTGTCGGTGATATGCATAAAGAATTTGAGATGTCTATGATTGGTGAGATGAAATTTTTCTCAGGTTTGCAGATTTCACAGACTAGAAAAGGTATATTTATATCTCAAACTAAGTATGTGAAAGAATTGCTAAAGAAGTTTGGGTTAGATGACTCCAAACTAGTTGGAACTCCTATGGTGACTGGTTGTAAATTGTCTAAGAATGATGAATCTCTGAAAGATAATCAGTTTGTACAGATATATGGCTGGTGGACTGCTATATCTTACTCAGACTAGGTCAGACATTATGCATGGCCGCTAGATATCAAGCTGATTCGAAAGAGAGTCATGTCACTGCTATGAAGAGGATATTCAGATACTTGAAGGGAACCGTGGATTATGGTTTGTGGTATCCGAGGAATGATGATTTCATGCTATGTGCCTACACTGATGCAGATTGGGCTGGTGATGTTGATGACCAAAAGAGCACTACTGGTGGAGCTTTTTGGGAAAGAAGTTGGTTTCATGGGCTAGTAAGAAACCAGATTCAATATCCTTATCCACTGCTGAAGCCGAGTACATTATTGCTGCTAGTAATTGCACTCAGGTAGCTTGGATGAAGCAAATGTTGAAGGATATCAGAGTTATTTATGATGAGCCTACTATTATATATTGTGATAATTCTAATACTATTAACATGTCAAAGAATCTGGTGCAACATTCAAAGACTAAGCATGTGTCAATCAAATATCATTACTTGAGAGAGCAAGTCAGTGAAGAGAAGGTAAAGCTAGAATATGTATCTACAAAGGAACAAATTGTTGATATTTTCACTGAGCCTTTGCCTGCAGATACATTTGTCTATTTGAGAGACAAGTTAGGGGTATCTACCCCTCCTATTGAGAATTAGATGCATTAAGTTGCATCAATCTGGTGGAGTTCACAGTCTTATCCTTTTTTCTAGATTGATGAGTTGGTGTTGCTCCTTTGGTGGAGTAGTCTGTATTTTAGGGGGAGAGATTCCTGTGACTCATGCTTCTATTTTGGGGAGAGAGAGTTTGATCATTTGTTTTGAGATATTTGACATTGTTGTCAAAGGGGGAGAGAAATCATGTGAAAAACTGCTTTATATGTCTTGATCTTAGGGGGAGTTTGCTAATGATATCTTCTTGCTTTGTATTTATTATTTTTCGCATTCATATGTTGTCATCAATGCCGAAGGGGGAGATTGGTGGAGATTGTTGGTCATTGTTGCTGCTTGGATTTGTTGTTGTCATTGATGTCAACATATTCCTATGTATTGCTCCGGTGTGTGCAGATTGGGAGGACCTTATGATCTGGTTTGTAGTGTTGCTTTGCTGATCACTGTTTTTGCAGAGTTCAGTATATCCTCTAGTATATTATGGTGTGATTAGATCTTGTGCTAAGATTTTGGGATATTGCTTGGGATGGTCTTGTGTATCTTCATGTTAGATGGATCGTGATTTAGTGCTTCGCAAGTTATCTTTCTTCATGACAATTGTTGATTGGTTATGTTCTTGAGCTTTTAGAGGTTGATAGATGAAGATTTGATAAGTGATGTTGGTGTAGTTGTTCCCGATGATTCTAACATGCTTTTTGGTGTTTCCTAGTCATTTCCTATTTGTTTTGTCGACCTGCATTGATCGCTGTGTGAGTTTTTGGTGGTTTCTATGAACCACTGATGATTTTTGTGTTATGCAATTTTCCTGGTGGTGTAGCATTGTATCTCAACACTTTTTCAGTTTTTAGCATTGTAATAGAGATTACTTTTCAGTGTGCAATAGAGAGTTTTAGTTTCCTTGTCAATTATTCTTATTTTTCCATTGTCATATGAATGATTTGATAGAGTTATTGTGATTTAATTTTTAAATCTTTTGCTCTGTCTCATTTATGCTTTGTAGAAATAGGAAGATATTCAGGTTGTGGGTTGTGTTCATCTGGTTTTTAATTATTTGCATGTTGTGAAAAATCACTTTTCCTACATACACAAGTTGGATAACTTTGAGCCTTCGTATGAAATGTTTATGAATTTCATGATCTTATTTGATTTGTGAAATAATTATTGATCTTTGTTCCAATTGGTTATAGTTTTAGGACAATAAGTAGAACTGTGTCATTTTGGTGTATCACCTCCATTAGGATAGGTTTTTTGTTATATACAAGCTTTTAACCCTTTTTCCCAGAAAAAGTAAGTTGTAGGAGATTCATCAAGACAGGAAGCTAACTTGGTCTCCGGAGGTCTACTTTCAGTATAGGCAAGACAGGAAGCTGACTTGGTCTCCGGAGGTCTACTTTCAATATAGGCAACCCACAACCCTGAAAGTATTCCCACGTTTCACAGGATTGCTAGGTTTCACATTTAGGGTTTTTAGGTGCAATCCTTCATGATAATAGTTTTTGGCATGCCCGATGGGACTCGTTTGAGCTGTTACAGCTCAAAAAAGCTCCATTTTTGTTGTTGTTTTGGTATTGACAATAGTATTACAACCTTTTGAGGTTATTTTTCTAAGTACCTGGCGACTCTATTTTCTAGTTTTATGTGCAAAACAGGTCTTAACAGCGTATGAGAAAATATCAGACAAGACAAAGTGAGGATCCGATTGAGCACAATGAGCTACCACCATCACAAAGGAGGTAAAGGACAATGAAAAAGACAGAGAAAGTAGCAAATTCAGAAGATTCACTAGCTGAAGATTTTCCTGAGATCCCAAATTCTAATTTTCTGTCTAATTCTTCTCCTCCATCTAATTCTCAGCCTAATTTTGCCACCCATATAAATCCTTTTTTTGCAACAACTCCAGTTCAACCATTCATTACCCAAAATCTACCGGTTAATCCACCAGTAAATCCTCCAGTAATTCCAATGGCCATACCAAGAGCACATGCTTTTGTACCTTTTAATGGAGGAAGCCCTTTAAATCTGACCCAACATGATCCCATACCAGGAGCAACTTTGAAAAGTGCCTATTTTCACTGGTGAAGACCATGTCAAACCCATTGAGCACATAAGAGATATTGCATCCATGTGTGCAGTTCACCATATAACCCAAGAGAACGTAGCACTCAAGCTACTAGCAGTATCATTCAAAGGCAAAGCACTCCAATGGTTCAGAGGTTTGTAAATTAATTCAATTAATTATTGAGATGATTTAGGTGATAAGCTAACATAGCAATTTGCAGATAACTCAGATCACCTGTCATTGGTTGAGTAGGTGACCACTATTAAGAGGGCTCCGTAAGGGAAGATGACTGATTTCAACTATCATTTTGAGCGAACCTGGAATAGAATTCCTACAATGGTAAAATCCTCTGTTGAGCATGCATTTTTATATTATTTGAGAGCTTTGAACAACGATATTGTTTTTATGATTTAGTCTATGGGTGGGGTTACATTACCAACAACTTATGACATATCTATTACAATAGAAAACAACCTTATATAGGATGGTAAAATTGCCCCATAGGCCTCTTATGCCTATATTTCCTGATATTTAGCCTTTAATGCCTTTGCAAGCACCCCCTTTAACTGCATTACCCAATGTTCCAGCATTAGGATTCCAAAATTTTGCTCATAACAATGTTGTTATCGCAAATTCATAGCTGCAAGAGCTCAAGGGCACCCAAGAAAAGATGGAAAAATTATTGCAGACTGTTAGCAATGATTTAGTGAGCCTTAAAAATCAGCAAGCTCAAAATTACAGACCTCACCAACCTCAATATCAGCCTAACAGACCCAATTACCAAGCTGACCCTCAAAATCAAAGAAGAAACTATAATAATAGGCAAAACTAGTAGTATAACCAGAATACTACCAACAATTCGAAAGAGATTGTGCCTGTTCAAAACAATTTGGTAGAAGATTGGTGTTTTCCATGCCAACAAGCCCATAATCAAGCATCATGCCTGAATACAATGCATGCACTATCATAGGCTTTGATGGTACAAAATAATTTTATGTATTTTCAGGATGCAGGGGTTATTGAAGAATCAAAAGGTCATGAGGTTGCTTTAATGAATTGACAGGGTGAAGAGTTTTATGGTGTTAATCATGCACAAGTGCAGAATCAACCTCATACACCTATTGCAGCTAACACAAGGACAAAAAAGTGTGCCATTGACATTGGACAACAAGATGCAAATCATCAACAACAAGCTATAAATAATGGACAACAAGTTGGAACTGGTCACTAGCAAGCTGAAAAGGCATAACAACAATAAGACAATTCAAAACAAAAGGCTTGTACAAGCCAACAAGTTGCTAGGGTACCTCCACCTATCCAAAATATGCAGATTTTACCAAGAGGACAACCTATAACATCAAGACAACAATAGAAAGTACACTTTCAACCTAAACCATCCCAACTATAGCCTGTTATTCCAAAAGTACATCAAAAGGTTAGTGGTCCATCTTTCAATATTGTTGAATCTATGAAAAAGACCACTCTTTCCATGTCTATGATAGACGCTTTGCACATTCTCGGTCAAAAGGACTTGTTGCAGGAAGCCTTAGCTAATATTTCCTTGACCAATGAGCCTCAAAAAGATCAGCCTAAAGTTGTGCTAACCAATTATACTCAGAACAAGAGTAGTCAGCCAACCCAAATAGCAAAACCTCCTCCTTTTTATGTGACCTTAAGAGTAGGCCAGCATCTAATCCATAATTGCATGATAGATTCAGGAGCCAGCAGTTCTGTAATGCCTAAACAACTAGCTGATAAACTCGGTTTGACATACGAACCCATTTCTAGAGGAGTTGTCTAGCTAGATGGTACGACAATAAAGTCAGTTGGAGTTATCAAAGACCTTGGTCTGACCTTACATGCTTGTCCTAACTTCATAATTCCTCAGGATATCTATATAATCGATTTACCTCCATATTTTGCTATATGCCTATCTAGAGATTTCACAACTAAGTTGGGAGGTTACCTTTCCTTTGATTGGTCTCACATGTTCTTTAGAACCAGATATAGAACTAAGGTGACCATCAAATCAAAATCTTTGGCCAATGACCATTTGGAAACACACACACCAAGTCCCATAAATGCAAATCTTCTTGTTCATGAGCATGAAGAAGTACCCGCAATTCAAAATCTGAATACACCTATTGAGGGTATACCCAATGTAATTTTGCATAAGTGGGCAACTCAGAATACTGAAGAAGATCCTTTCAACAACATGGATGAAGTAGGACTTGTTATTTACATGATTCATGAGGAAGGTATTGATGTTCCTAACCTTGAGAAAGATGAAAAACAACAGAACCAACAGTCAAAAGAGCAGAAAAGTCAGGTTTGGCAGCTCTACTTTGATGGTTCTAGAGGTGGTGTTATTCTTGTTTTACCCAAAGGTATGAAATATTTCACCGCTTTCAGATTTTCTTTTAGCTACACAAATAATACAATAGAATATGAGTCACTTGCACATGGTCTAGAATGGGCAAGAAAGAAAAATATTAAGTGTCTAAAAGTCTTTGGTGACAATGAATTAGTGGTGAATCAAGTTAGAAAAATTCATGTCACCAAAAATGATGTTTTAAACATGTATAAGCATAGAATCTGGGATTTGATTGAAGATTTTGAAGCTTTTAACTTGATGTCCATACCTAGAAATTAGAACAAAGAGGCAGATAGGCTTGGTGCCTTAGGTGCCCAGTTTGATATTCCAAAATAAATAGAAAATATTGATAGACAACAACAATATGTTAATATTTTTGTAAGGCCCCCAGTCCTAGATAACATTGTTAATTGGTAGGTTTTTGACTCAGATGAGCAGATTGCTAACTTCCTAATTGAAGAAGCTGAGTTTTCTGTTGGAAATCAGCACAAGTTTAATAAACATTATGAAAATCAATTTCTTCAACTGAAAACTAACAAGTTGTCCAAGGGTTTGGTCACCCTTGAATCTATTTTTAATATAGATGATCAGGTCAGAAAGGACAAATGCAATATGTTTGTGAAGGAGGAACACTATGAGCCCATTGAAATATTCAAGGACAAGCTACTGAAAATTGGCAAGGTATGTACTTATGAAGAATGACATGTTTTTGTATTACTTTGTTAGGAATTTGGTGATATATTTGGAAGTAGGTATGAAGACTTGAAGGGATTTGATCCTCACTTAGCTCAACATACCATAGAACTGGTAGATAACACAAAACCAATTAGGCAGAAACAAAGGCCACTTAATCCAAAATTAGAGCATCTTATGAAGACTGAAATAAATACGTTGATTGAAGGAAACATCATATTTCCAATCAAACACACATCCTAGGTGTCCAATCTAGTTCCTGTTAGGAAGAAGAATGGAGAACTCGGACTATGTGTTGATTTTAGAGACATGAATAGAGCCTCTCTGAAATACCATTACCTGTTGCCCTCAATGGAACAAATTTTGCAGGTTGTATCAGGTTCAGAGAGATTTTCATTACTTGATGGTTATTCAAGATATAACCAAATTCTAGTCAAAGAAGAAGACTAGTATAAAACAACATTCACCACCAAGTGGGGTACAATGGCTTACAATAAAATTCCCTTTGGATTGTCCAATGCAGGGACAACATTCTAGAGAGCAATGGACATGGCTTTTCAAGGCTTGATTAACAAGTTTGTTTTGGTTTACTTAGATGATGTTACTATATTTTCCAAAAAATCTAATAAACATCTTGATCATCTCAGACAAGTATTTGAGAGATGCAAGGAGTATGGAGTTTCATTAAATCCCAAGAAGAGCATATTTGTTGTCCATGAAGGCAAATTGTTGGGTTATATTGTTTCTAAACATGGTATTTCAATTGATCCAGAAAGAATAATAACCATACTTGGACTGCCATTACCAACACACAAGAAGGGAGTTCAAAGTTTCATAGGTAGGATTAACTTCATCAGAAGGTTTATTTCTAATATTGCAGCATTAATGCAACCACTTACAACCATGCTCAAGAAAAACATACCATTTCAATGGACAAACGAAGGTAAAAACAACTTTGAAGAGATTAAAGAAGCAATTGCTACAACTCCTACTCTCATTAATCCCAGTTTTGAGAAAGATTTTATTCTATATTCTTTTGGGAGTGGAGATACTATTTCTTCAATGTCATGCCAACAAAATGATGAAGGTTTAGAACAAACAATTGTTTTCTTTAGTTAATTTTTGCATGATTATGAGACTGGGTACTCATTTGTAGAAAAATATACGTTAATTGTTATAAGGAGCCTTAAGAAATGCAAACACATGCTTTCTAACAATAACATTCATCTTATGGTTGCTCATCCAACAGTGAAAGAGTTTATGCTCAGCAAGGACATAAATGACAAAAGGGCTGGTTGGATTACTAGTGCAATGGAATATGACATCTCTATTAAAGTTACCAAGTTGGTTAGAGACAGGGGTTTGTGCGAACAACTTGTTGGAAGTGCAGAAAACAACAAGGAGGAAGAGCAACAAGTTGAAACAATGTTAAATAATGAAGAACAACATGCTGTCCCAGCTGAAAAAACAACTTGGAATCAACAAATTGCTCATTATCTGCAAACAGGTGTCTGTCTGGCAGGTTTGAACAGGTCAAAGAGAAGGTATTTCAGACTTCAAGCCATTCCTTATGCATTAATTGATGGTATTTTATTCAAGAAAGATTATAATAATGTTTTATTAAGATGCAATGAGCCATATTAGATTGATAAAGTTCTGCAAGAATTTCATGAAGGACCTGCAAGAGGTCATTTTTCAACAAGAACAACAACTCTCAAAATTATGAGAGCTAGTTATTGTTGGCTAGATTTTTATAAGAATGCTCCCTCATGGGTGAGAAAATGTGAAAAGTGTTCATTGTTTGCAGGCAAACAAAGACTTGTAGCCTTGCCTTTGCAACCAATTGAAGTTGAACAACCCTTTGCAAAGTGGGGGCTTGATTTGATAGGACCTATTAATCCACCTTCAAGTGTAGGTCACCAGTGGATTCTTACAACAACTAATTATTTCACAAAGTGGACAGAAGCAGTACCATTGAGAGAAGTTAACAGAACTTTTGTCTTGAGCTTCTATCAAGACTTGGTGTCCAGGTTTGGTACCCCAAACTCAATCATTTCTAATAATGCTTTAGCTTTCATTGGTCTTAGAGTTTCAAATTGGTTAGTTAAGCACAATATCTATTTGAATACTTTTTCCAATTATTACCCTCAAGGTAATGGACAGGCTGACTCAACTAACAAGAACTTGATCAACATCATTAAGAAGAACATTGTTGAAAATCAGAGCACTTGGCATGAAAAGATCAAGTTAGCCCTTTGGGCTGATAGAATTACACCAAAAAGGTCAACATGTAACTCTCCTTATGTTTTAACTTATGGCAAAGAAGCCACGTTACCTATTTCAGTTGAATTGCCAACTTTAAACTATGCAAAGGAGCTAGAGCTACTTGAGGAACAACCAATGCAAAATAGGCTTGCTCAGCTTATGGAGTTACAAGGAACTCAAAAGGAAGCATATAGAAAGTTAGAAGTTCACCATGCTGAGATGAAGAGAACCTTTGATAGAAAAGTTGTACCATGTATATTTAATAAAGGTGATCTTGTTTTCGAGTGAGATGAATTGAAGAACAAACCTGGTAGACATACCAAGTTTGATGCCATGTGGGATGGACCCTATGTTATCACAAAATGCAAACATAATAATGCATTTGAGCTTGCTAAGTTGGATGGAGAGGTGTTGCCAATCCCTATCAATGGGATTCACCTCAAACTGTGCTATTGAGTACTACCAGTTTGCATATGTACAAAGTAAGGCAGTTACAATTTTTGTTTCCAGTAGTTTGTCAGGCTCAGCTATAAGCCGAGATGTAGTAGTTTGATTTGAATCAGTGTTGTCCAACACTCTGCAGTTTTAGTTTTCCTGTTTTGATAGTTTATTTTCAGATTTCAGCATGTTTTCATTAAATAAGTGCTTTTAGCACATTGTTGTTTTCAGTTTTCAGTTTCAGTTCAGATTTGTTTGCAGTTTTCCATCATAAGTGCATATTGCACAGTGTGCAGGCTTAGCTGTATGCAGAGCCTTTGTAGTTTCATTTTCAGTTTTGTTTAGTGTGCTGAGATGAATTTTCAAATTTGAAGAAGGCGGATTTGATTCAATGCCCATTGGATATGCTAGGCTACTGGATTCTACATGTTTAGTAGACAAACACCCTTGAGAGGTCGCCAAAAATATTACCAAATTTTATCACACCTAAATTTGGTGACCTATTACAGGTCTTATGTATTGCAGATAAAAGGTACACAAAAATTATTCCAAAACTTTCATTATCTTTATAGATAAATATGTATGCCATACAAGTATCTTATTTCAAATGAGCAATTGTTTGAATCAAGAGACATATACATGAATAAAACATTTGCATGTAATACATTTTTATTTATAAAGAACAAACTATTTATAAGGTCCTACACAAGCTGTGGAAATAGTTGAGAAAATATCACACTGGTCATAGAAATGAAAACACAAAAGAAATAGAAGAATGTATGAAGAAAGGAAAGAAAGAACCCATTATTGTCTGGATAGGTTGATGAGTTTTGCAAAAGAGTCTTATGATAAGCTTCGTTGATTCGAGCACCTCATTGTCCACTCCATGTGATGATCTGAAAGAGAGAGATAAAATGGTTTGGTTAGAGCTCAGGGTTATTCCTTTCATTCTTACATACACAATGCTACTCCTAGTGTGCATACACTGTTGTATCAGATTCAATTCAGATCAGATCAACACAGAAAAGATGCCATGAGATATCAGCGAGAGCCATATTTTTATTTAACTTGTTTATTTCATGTGCAGATACAGGTTTTCATTTCATATCCATCATGTATGTAGGTTAAAATGGGCTCACGAAGAGGTTGAGCTCAGCATACATGTCACTACCCACAGGGTGACACTAATCAACTATCAAACATAAGACACAACTATATTCATGGTCCCATATATGGGCATTAAATGATAGGTAAAATCTACCATCCAATGTCAACACATACAACAATGAATAAAATGGTGTCCCACAATCAATAGGATACTAAAATCCATCATATGAGAAGAGGTTGTTAATCCTACAAGGATCCAGTTAATACTTAGAGGGGGGTGAATCGGTATTAATACCAATTGAAACTTTAAACCAAAAACAAACTTATATCAGATCTGAAATCATTTATCAAATATCTCAACTTCTTTTATCAGATTTGCATAATGCATTAATCAGATCATTTACCACATCTATCAATTCTTTCACCACTTCAGTAGCCATATAAATTTGATCATTTACCAACTCATTATCCTCATCTATCAGATCAAACACTTTCTCTAACAACTCTTATCAGTGCTAGTAACCTTAGATAAACCTCTGATAAAACATCATAATTGGTGTACTCAGAAATAGTGCATGAAATGTAACATAAACAAGAACATAACATGAAAAACATTCCACACATGAACACCATATTTTTTTGACGTGAAAACCCAAATAGGGAAAAACCATGGTGGGAGTTGGCACCCCTAAATATTTGTACTCTTTTGAAGTACACCCTGTTAGGAGCTTACAATACACCTTGTTAGGAGCAGACCCTATTAGGAGTCACTCGGTTAAGGGATCTGCCTAGCAACCCGGTTAGGAGCTTGATGATTTGTTCTAATTGATTGAAAAATAGGTTTTAAGGACCCGAAACCATTACATCATAGAAAGATAGAAAGCAGCAAAAGGAATAAAAGTCCACATACAAAACGACTGGCCAAAAGACTAGCGAACAAAAAGAACAGCAAACCAACAAAACACAGCAAAGAGACCAAGGAGACACTACATAGCAATTTTCTTTAGCAGATCCTCTGCCTTTATCACCAGCTCATCATAGGTCGCCCCAACTGCTTTCGGCTCCTCCAGATCCTTATTCACTTTCTTTTCCGTCCTCTTGCCTCTGGTGCGGGTTCTGGGACCTTGGGCTTCCCCTGTTCCTTCAGCGTCCAGGTCAATTTCCTGGATTTCCTTGTCATCATCAAGCTTGCTGATGAGGGTATGGGTATTGTTGGCCGAAATTTTCAGAATGCTGAGGCTCTGCTCCACAATATTCTTAAGGAACTCCTCAATCTTTTCCACTTTGATGACTGTGTCCGAGAGCATTTTTTCACTAGTTTCCGCCAAGGTTTTTCTGTCCAGCATCTCCTTTTCAATCTTCTCAAACCTGGGGTTAAAAGCATCTCTGATGTCTTCCGCTTTAGCAATAGTGTTTTTCAGATCCTCGATATAATCGACCATTGTATTCCCCTCACCAATGTTAATGGTCTCCAGAATCAGGACTCTGTTGCAAAGTTTTTTATACTCATCTGCTGCTTTCTTATACCCATCAATAAGCCATTCAATAGTTTTCATAAAACCATTCAAGGCCTCGGGAGGAGGGCCAGAGGAGGGAGTCTCTTTTCCAGGGGTTGCCTGTTCATTTTTAGGAATATGGAGGGTGGAAATAGTGTTAGCGGCCCTGAGAGTCTCCTCCATTGTCTCCATTTCCAAGCTGTGCTCGGCTTCCAGGGTCCTAGTTTGCTTGTCATCTTCCAGTTCCTTGCCAGTCTCCTCCGGTTCCTTGCCAGTCTCCTCTATTTTCTTATGCTTTTTCCGAGTCTGGGCTTGGTTTTTACTTTTCTTCTTCAACAACCCCTTAGGGTTCTTCTTCTCTTCAGAGAAATCAGAGTACTCTTCTTCCGAAGAGATACTGATCAAGGGTTTGCTTTGATGGTTTTTGCTCTTAGAAGAAGAGGGTCTTGATTTCCTCTTCTTACTACTCTCATACTCTGAATCATCAGAGCTATCCTCATTATCAGTCGAGGAATCATTGTCTGATTCCTCCTCTGAAAAATTAGAATCAGACATATCTTCCTCAGAGTCCACAGAGAGCTGCTTTCGGTTGATTTGACTGGCCTTTAAATGGTCATAAATGAGGACCATAAGACCTTGGTGCATTGCGGTATCACCCCAAGGATTTTCTTTGTAGGATTTTAGGGAGGCATTCATTGAGCAAAGCAAGAAGTAAGGAAAATTTACCTTATCATTATGCCTTAAATGGTTTAACAGAACAAAGTGATACCCATAGACTTTCGTAAACCTACCATCTAGAGTTATATACCCCATTAAAACAAAGAGAATTTCCCGCTAGGGTTTTGCAAAATCCCTAGGTGGGTAATAGGTTTTGCTCAACTTTACCAGTTTTTTTTTCTCTTTCTCTCTAACCGGGTACCTTTCGATGGCTTCCCTGCTGACCTTCCTGTCTCTGTAGAAGTTGCAGCCCTCCCTGTTGAGGCCCGTAGCTTTAGCTATTAATTCTTCATCAATTTCCACCATTTGGTCACCCATTTTTAGCATGCCCTTCTTCCAATTTTTGCAGAAGAGGCTAGTTACCTTTCCATCACGACCGTGGAGTCTCTCTATGAATCTTGAAAGACCACCCTTCTACAAAATTTCTCACACCTCTTCTTTCTGTTTCCACTCCTTGCAACTACTCGGCTCATATCGTCTCCTATTTCCGCCCATGGTGTCATTTCTCACAGCCAAATTTTGAAGTTTACAGAACTGGTAAAACAGAGAGCTTTTCAGAACTAAAACAAAAACCAAGAAAGCGTGTGTAGCCTTAATGATCTGATAGATTATAAAACATGTTTTGCTGGCTTTGATGTTATAATGAGTGATTTTCTCATTATAGAAGTAACTCGAGGTGCTTACATCAGTACTTTTCATAATTACCCTGTCAATCAAGAGTCTTTGAGGTACTTCGATATCTTTCATCAATTATGATTTGTCTGACATCTTCGGGGAGATCGCTCTCACCCATCCGTGTGGTAATAGTCTCATTCTTAACCGCCACATTTGCAGCCCAATCAGCAGAAAAGTTGGCCTCCCGATAGATATGGGATATATGGCATTTTTTAAAGGTTCTAATGATGTCGATAGCGGAAGTAATTGTATTGTGAATCGACCAAGAGGGCTTTGAAGTCCCATTGAGGCACTTTATTATATTATTAGAGTCCCCTTCTATCCAAAGATAGGGGCAGTTCCATTTTTTGGCTAGGATAATGCCTTGAAGGGCTGCCATAGCTTCCGCTTTATGATTGGTTTGAGTACCAATAGGGACAACAATCATACCTTTGCAAATGCCTCTGTAATATCTGAGAATAGCTCCACAGCTTGAAGGACCTGGGTTTCCTTTGGCTGCACCATCGAAATTGATTTTGAGCCAGCCTTGGGGAGGGGTTTGCCATTTAGCTTCAAGCCTTTTATTGTAGCTGAGATTAGGACCATCAGTAATCTTCATATTCCATGCTCTTAAGATATTTGACTCCAGGGAGTTATTTGAGTAACAAGAGACCTCCATGATTCTCATATTTTCCTGTATAGCCCTTTGAATTTTCTGAAAAACAATGTCTTGTTTTAGGGACACATCCCTGAATATTCAGTTGTTTCTTTCTTTCCAAAGACCCCACAAAATGTGAGGGAGAGAGAGTAGCCACATACATCTTAGAAAAGAGTTAGTCCATTGAATTTTCCAGGAGGAGAACAAATCTCTTATGTTACTGGGAAACACCTAAGCTAAACTAAAGCTCTTGAGGAAACTTTCCCAAACAGAGGCTGAGAAGGAACAATGGAGGGCAAGATGGTCCACTGACTCTTCCTCTTGAAAGCACAACACACACCTGTTTGGAAGGGCAAAACCTCTACATTTTAGGTTGTCAACAGTAAGGATCTTATTTTGGAGGATAGTCCAGAAGAAAAAATTGATTTTGGGAGTGAGACCTTTTAACCAAGCTTTAGATCAGAAAGGATTTATAGGAGGGGGGGGGATAGGATACAATACATCGAAGACACAGTTAAAATGCCTTTGGGATCATGTTTCCAAATCAGGGAGTCCTCTTCCTTATTCAGCCAAATAGCAGACAGTTGGGTTTTGAGCTTAGAAAGGCTAGGGTGAATACTATCAATGTTCTACCAATTGTTCCCATTCCAGTAACCTGCCACCAAGGAACCAAAAGAGCCAATACAGGAAGGGGCATGAGAGGCCCACTCATGGGAATCCAAAAGGGGTTTATCAAAAAGCCAGGGATCCTCCCAGAATCTAACTTTTCTGCCATTTCCAAGTTTCTATATCACTCCTTTAGCAATCACATCTTTACATTTGGAAACATGGTTCCAAATATGGGATCCATTTATGCTGAAATCCGAATTAAGAAAAGAAGAGAGAGAAGAAGACAGAAGAGAATACTTACTTCTCCAAATTTTGCACCATTCAGAATCAGAGTGAAACCATCTCCAAGCTTGTTTGGACAAGAGAGCTTCATTTAAAGTGCGAATCCTCCTGAGCCCCAGACCACCTTTGCTTTTCAGCCTACAGACCTGATCCCATGCCACCAAGGACATTCTTTGCTTTTCCTCAACCCCAGACCATAGGAATCTTCTTTGAATTTTCTCAATAGCTTCAACATACTTAACTGGAATTCTGAATAGGCTAAGAGCATAAATAGGGATACTTTGAAGAGTAGCCTTAAGGAGAAGGAGCTTACCAGCTTGACTTAAGAGGGCCCCTTTCCAACCTACAAGTTTTTTATGAAATTTATCAACTAGAGAACTCCAAAATGAGTCAGGAGGGGCAATCCCCATGGGGAGTCCAAGGTAGGTAGCAGGAAGGTCAGCAATCTTACACTCCAGAATTCTGCTAATCCTCTGTTGTCTTCTCTCAGGAGTATTAATGAAAAAGACATCACTTTTGGCCTAGTTAATAAGCTGCCCCATTGCAGATGCAAATTTGCACAAGGTACTCTTCAGTACTTTAGCTTCTGAGATGCTTGATTCCCCCATAATTATTGTATCATCAACAAACTGCTGGTGTGAACAAATAAGGTCAGCAGAAGAAGGTTGGAGGCCCTTAAAGGATCCATGTTGCACCAAATTTTCCATGGTCCGACCAAAGCATTCTGCCATAATAATGAAAAGGATTGGGAAGATAGGATCTCCTTTCCTAAGACCTCTCGATGCTTGGAAAAAAGTTGAAGGAGAACCATTGACAAGGACAATAAAGGACGCGGATGTGATAAGTTGGGAGAAAAGATCCACGACTCTAGGGGTAAACCCAAAAGAAGTAAGAACTTTCTAAAGAAGAGACCAGTCAACCCTATCATAGACTTTGGAGAGGTCAAGCTTAAGGATGAGACCCTACTTCTTCGCTCTCACAAGAGAGTGAATATTCTCGTGAACTGTAATAATGGAATCAAGAATTTGTCTTCCAGGAACAAACCCATTCTGCTGGTGTTTAATTAAGGCAGGGAGGATAGACAAAAGTCTGGAAGTCAGGACCTTAGATATGATCTTGTAAAAGGAGTTGCAGAGGCTAATAGGTCTGAACTTGTCCAAAGAGTCAACACCTTGAATCTTGGGGATGAGGGCAATAAAAGTACCATTGATTTCTTTCAAGAGTTTTCTAGCCTCGAAGAATTCCTTAACCCCATTGGCTACATCAATCCCAATAATATCCCAAAACTCTTGAAAAAAGAGCATTGGGAAACCATCAGGTCCAGGTGCTTTGTTTCCATCAAAGGAGAAAACAACGTTTTTAATTTCTAAGAAAGATGGAATGGAAGAGAGGAAGGCATTATTTTGGGCATTAATGAGACAAGGGATGTTCTGAAGAAAAGAGGACTAAGCTTCAGCATCCAAACTGTGGTCCCTCTTTAGGAGGTCCGAGAAATACCTCTTAGCTTCATTCCTTATTTCATCCTCCTTGACCAGCTCCCCACTTTCCACAACTAACTTGTTAATCTTGTTGGCTGCTTTATGCTTCATAGTCGACATATGGAAGAATCTTGTATTCCTGTCCCCTTCCTTGAGCCAAATGCATCTCGATCTCTGCTTCCAGAACATTTCCTCTTTAGCAATAATGTCATGGTATTTCTTAAGGATCTCGTTTTCATCAGCAATAGACACAGTACTGAAACCATCCTTCTGGATCTGGTCTTGTATTTCTTTAAGGTTTTCCTGAATTTTACTCTTAGCCTCAAATATATTCCCAAAGCTATTCTTATTCCAGAGTCGAATGTTGTCCTTCACACTTTTGAGCTTCTTAACAACTTTGAACATTGTCGTTCCCTCAACTTGGATACTCCACCATTTTTGAATATTTTTTTTAATGTCTGGGTGAAGGGTCCACATTTTTCAAACCTAAAGGGATAGTTTCTCCTTCTATTGATCATATCAGCATTGAAGGTGATTGGAAAGTGATCGGAACCAACCCGAATATGTGCAGACAAAGAACAAAAGTACTGACTATACCAGTCATCATAAATGAGGGTTCGGTCAAGACGCACTTGAATAAGGTCATTACCATTTCTCCTATTTGTCCAAGTGAAATTGCAACCCTGTATCTCCAAGTCATTAAGAGCTTGGGAATTAATAAAATCCACGAGGTCCATCCTACTTTCCAGCTAAGAAGGATTGCCTCCAAATTTTTCCTCCTCTTTCAAAGGCATATTGAAATCCCCCATAACCATCCAACTAAGATTTTTGAAGCCGTCCCTAGCCTGTCTGATCTTTTTCCAAAAGGAGTTTCTAGCCTTTAAGGTATTAGGAGCATAAATGTTTGTGAGAACCCATGAAGAACCATCTTTAAGATGCTCGAATTTGATACAAGAAAAATTACTTTCCTGAATAAGGACCTAGCCTTTAACAGTGCTAAGATTCCAGATGGTAGCAATGCCTCCAGAAGCACCCTCAGAACTACCCCCACTAACATTGCCATTTTTGAAGAACTTCAAAGATTCAACTTTTTCTCTACTCATTTTGGTTTCTTGAATAAGAAAAATGTCAGGATTGCTGTCTCTTATCATATTCCTAATAATATCATGTTTATGGGGATTATTTAGTCCCCTTATGTTCCAAGAAATTATCTTCATAGCTACTTACCAATTCCCAACTCCTTGAGAGTTTTTTGAGTTCCATCTGCTATGTTCTTGCTGGAATCCATGTCTCTTACTTTGTGGTTAGAGGGCCGTCCTAGGGAAGAAGAGATGTATCCCACATCAACTTGAGCTATTCTGTTGGATTTCCTTATCAGAGATGTCGAGGGAGTTGCTGCTTTCTTGTTCCTGTGTTTAGGCTGCTTCCATTCCGTTTCTGTCACAGGAGCCGCTTCCGGATTGATGAGGATTTTGGAAATTTCTTCTTCATTACCCCATTTAAGAGCTCTGGAATCAGTTGAAACATTGTTTGCTATTCTTGAATTCTGATCCGAATCTGAAAGATTCATACCCAAAATTGCACAATTTTGGGCTTCTTGAATTTCAAAACTAGGTATGGCTACAGAAGAGTCAGTCCTTTCAACTTGGGGATCAGGGATCTCTCCTTCCTCAGGTTGGTAATCTCTTGCTTCTACTGCCTTGTTTTCATATGTGTCATCAACCACTTCAGCTATCGCATTTGGAGGATCGCTCTGATCGTTCAATTCCTTTTTTTGAGTTGTTCTTATGGGACTGGCTTTGGTCGTTTCATTTCTCTCTGCTTCCTGAGTAGTGGGACTGAAGATAGAGTTTGAGGCTTCCTTCTGTTCCCCCAAAGGAGAAAAGCGATTGGAATTTTCTTCCTTATTTTCTAGTATTTTTAACTTGCCACACCTGTTTCTTTGGCATATTCTGACTTTCAGTCTGAGGTTTGAGCTGCTTGGGCTCCGCCTTTTTCTTTTTTGGGCAGGATTTTGCCCAATGACCAACTTTTTTACAGTGGAAGCACGCGAAAGGAATAGTTTCATATTCTATATGTTGCTTCCAGGTTCCCAGTTTTGAAACTAGGTCTATCTGTTCCGGCATATCTGCCTCAGGGGCTACTCCAACATAGAACCTTGTATGGGTTAATCTTCTTTTTGAAGCAGTGGCTGGGTCTATAGAGAGCAGCTCGCCAAAAGAACTTGCTATTCCAGAGAAGATACTTTCTGCCCAATATTTAAGAAGCAATCCTGGAAGCTTTATCCAAACTGGAACTTGGGCCAGAAGAGAATCATTCATGTTAAGTTTCAGATGCCATTTTCTTAGAACCAAAGCTGTCTTTCCTACCATCCAGGGACTCCCGCATAAGATCTTAACCTTATCTTCTTACATGAAAAGGAAAAAGACAGAAGACCCTTGGGTAGTGCAGAGACCTCAATGTTTCCTTTAAGAGCCCATTTTCGTTTGACAAAGGCCCTAACAACTTCAATGTTGGGGCGCGAACCCATAAATTTCCCTACCAAGGAATTCGACATACTATTGATATTATGGTCCAGAACCTGGTCAGGGATGGAGATAGCAAACTTACCATCGAAAGGGTCAGAAATGTTATTAATAGGAGGAAGAGAGGATTTACCAGTTGGTCTAGTTCCAAAAAGGGAAGACCATTTTTTTCCCTCCCTCTCGCTATCCACGGGGTCATCTCGTGGAATGGGCCCCCCATTGGACCCTTCCCCCAAATGCCTAGATGAATCCGTTGTCACCGCAAACAGAGTACCATCAGACTGTGAGTCAGCAACAGCAATTGGGAAGTCCGGGGGCTTGTCCTTATCGCCAATAGGACCAGTGCCATTGATCTGGCCGATCTCACCATTGGAACCAGGGTTCCCGCCTTGCTGAGAATTTGAAATTTGAGCTCCTGCTCCCGCTCCCGCCTCATTATTTGCAAGTAAATTCATTATGGATTGAGTTGTGCTAATCCCCCTTGTCCAGTGAGACATGAGAGAGAATTGATCAGAGTTCATACTAATCAACCTCGTGAGAGGATTTAAACCTCTTTTGAGAGCAATTAAATGTTTAAGGCCCGTTAGGACCTACTCGGTTAAGAGATTTAACCTGTTGTAACTGTTAGGGAACAATAGTGAAAAAGTGATATGTTACTTGCACTTCTCAGCTTGCTCGATTAGATCTAGTTATGCTCTACACTCTGCAACTCTCAAGTAGATCTCACACTTCTCTTGGAAGGCTCAACACATTCTCTTAAGACCACCAACACAATAAACATAAACTGTGCCATCCTAAATAGCTATCTCAACAAGGTTGGCCACTAAACCCTAATTACATCATGACTTAACAATACAAATCATAAGACATCATCTCATATCAATATACAGATTATCACATCAAATTACAATGCAATATCAACTGTTGGTTGATCGTAACCCATCATGAAAATCCGATCTGTACCAAAGTCAAAACCTCAAAACACTCTACTAAGTGTTTCGTTGTCTCCCAAGAAATTCTTCCTTGAATCCCGCCAAAACAACAATCAAACCATTTCATGTGGGTTGTGTCATGTTATCTTCATGTAGACTCACCGTCGATCACCATCATAACAAAAATTATTACCAGTTTGATGATTTCTTCATCGGTCTTAAACCCTATTAGAACCTTAGCCAAACTTCATTAGAAATTTGAAACATGCCCTCCGGAAGTCATCACAAGTTTCAGTTCCGGTCAGATACTCCTTTCCATGATACAAACTCTCATTCCAAACCACAAATCACTGATCATCCAATTCAATCAAAACATCTTTGCTTTACTGGTTTAAGTCCCATTTCACAGACTTCAATTCTTTGCTAGTAAACCCTGTCTTCTGGTAAACCAAATCACTTAGATGACAAAAGAAAATATCAGGAACATCAATTATCATCATTTGACATTAGTTTCCATCAACGACAACACAAATAATTGATCAAGTCATCTAATCACAAAATCTCAATCTCTTCATCAAAAATAGTCTTTTGTCCTTTACCGGTGCAGACATCCATCTTCAACTGCATCACCTCATCTATATCAGTTATGCCAAATGCCAACAAAGGCAAGTATATAGTGCTCAAAACACAAATCATCAAAGAAATGTTACAAGATATGTTGCTAAAGTGGAACAAGTACACTTCAAAGATAGTTGAGCAACAAAAGAACTCAATCAGATTAAAATAAAGAACAGTCAACATAAAGGACAAATGAATGGGGTTATAATAGTATATGAAGGCAATACAAGATACATAGTGAATTCACTATGAACAATGATGTAAGATTATACTCAGAAACAATGATCGATTGTTTACAAAAATAGAAGATTGAAGGCATAACAGTGGATGTATAATCAACATACAATAAAATGAAGACCTAGAACCCAGTCCTCAATAAATGATGAATATTCCTCAAGCACAAAACAGACAGGAGCAAGTTTCATTCAACAACATATATTATAATTATAATCTCAATGAGATATACAGACAGTATAAACCTTCATCATTGAAGCAATGGGCATGATTATAATGATACATGTCACAGAAGATATAAATGCAACATTATGATCAAAGGAACAATGTGCGGGTTACATTCTCCATGAAGATAGTTCATGTTAATGAGACCTTAAAATCAGTTCAAAAGCAATTGTTACGATAATAAAACAATACAAACACATTTAGGATAAGTGATAGTTTATGAGAGATATACATCAAGGATTACATTATCAAGCCCAGTGAAGACCAAATCACAATCATACTAATTGAAATAAAATCTTTTACCAAGGTTGTGGGTATTGAAGAGTGAAGAAAGACCGAGGTCAAATAGTAGAGTACACTATCACTGTTATTTATGCCAGTCATTATGGACAAAATGTAGATTTAGATAAAGAATACAGTCCACATAATGTTTAAAGAGGGATCCAAGGGCAGTAATACACAATAAATGTCAATGATACCCCAAAAGGTTTCAGAGCACACATGCTAGACAGTAAATACACACATATAACAACTAATGAAGGTATGAAGGAGTATACAAGGATGCATGACAATAAAGGCAAGAGATATAGGGAATCACCAATACACGGACATGGAGTAAACGATATTTTGTAATAAATATAAACCTCTTAAATAGTCCTCATAAAGACACTCAGAGACCCATAATACAATCACAAAGGAATAAGCTACATGAACCATCAATGATGAATATGCCATGACTACAACAAAATTTTAGATCTCACATATATGTGCATCAAGTACGAGACAATAAGAATTTAAAGGACAACCTTAATCCCTCTGGATAGTCATTCTTAGTCATTCTTGCCTATCAAAGTTGATATTAAAAGAACAAGACCAGTCATTGGTTAGAATACATATTACTAGTTGATAGCAGCATCGAGATATGAGATAATGGATTATCAATAGGAGCAAATATTACAATCAAATAAAAACCATCCATTTTTAGTCCTAAAGATAAAGGCACATATAGTCAAGAAGACAATAAAAGTAATGTTCAAAGTAACACAATCATAATAGCTCTGATGATCAAATGATCATTGGAAGGGTTTTGTAAGATGAATATAAAAGTTCAAAGACATATAAGCTTGAAGAGTAGCACATATGAAACAAACCTTTAAGAATGAAGAAGACCTCATATGAGTGATTGTAAAGGTTTACTCCTTAATGATAGTGGTATTGAAATGGCACATAGAAATGAAAGCCACAAAATACTTGAAAGACTTTCCCAGCACAATGACCAAGAGTAGTAGTACAGTGATTTATTTCACTAACTAAAGATTAATGATTATCATAAAGCATTTATAATAGTCAAAAGATGGAAAAACAATATATTTTACTGTTAATACACAAAAAATGTAGTCACTGTCTCACACAAGCTACAGGTAACGAGGTACTAGCCACAATCAATGGTCATAGACAAAGCAACAAAGGTCTTCACATTTATAGTGAATAACCTACAAAAAGTAGTCAACACTGTCAAAATGGCAGCAAAGCAGTCATAACTCAAGGGTTTGGACAGTCTTAACATCTTCAGGCAGTCATGGAGGTTGTCAATAATGCAATAATATCATCATAGTTGGAGTCCTAAGAAGCTAAGAGAACAAAGTTAAGGATTGACACGAGTTCAACCACATACTAATAAGATTTTCATCAACTATATTGACATAATGGTTAACAAATTCAGTGAGCAACTTAAGGGAAAGTGTCCAGGGTATAAAGTCATAATTCTTAAGCCAATACACAGTGGTGATAAAGATAATAGCAAAGAAAGAAGAATAGCAATGCAAATTTAAAGCCTTATAATTGTCATAATGACAAAAGGGCAGTCACTTCTTAGTTGCAACCATCAAGATAGGCTCTGTCAGAAAATATTAGCATCATCCAATATAAAATGATATAAGTTAATACATTCATAAATGAACAACAAACATCAGATGCCCAACATTAAAAAATAGAGCATAGTGATCTCATGGTGATAAATATGTGAAAACAAGAAAAACAGTCATGTATTGTTTAGTGACAGTGAGCCCATAGTCATCTTTGACTGTCCAAAGTACAAAAACAAAGACCTCTACTTATTTAATAGTCCCATTAACTGTAGAAAGGGGTTGTGAGATGTTATGAAGAGATGGATGAGATTATATTCTCATGACAACGATAATTCAAAGTGGTCATGTAGTTAGTCTCAGAAAAATAGTGAAGGTATAGTCATAGCAACAAAGACTTGAAGACATATCTCAAACCAAGTGCAATCGTGAAGATTTCAAGGCAAATTTATAATCAAAGGGGAGTAATTATGGTAAAAGTCCATAGAGAAAGATACAATTTCAAATCATATATATCATTGATAGTTTTGTGAAAGAAGCACCTGCATTCACAGTGATAGATCTATTATAAACAATGATCTTCATTCATGGTCCCAAGCATGAAGTACAGTCCAGGGACAGTCAAAACTCTCATACAGTGATAATAATAGTATAAGGACCTCCATTAAAAGTGCAGTCATATGAGCAACCATAGTACAATCATGAGACATAATGAGGTGTGTAAGTTGTATCCACAATGATTTCTTCACTATCAAAACAAGACATAATAATCATAGATATGATTAATGTATAATGAAGCAGCTCATAGAAAAAGTATGAACAACAATGAGAAAGCTTGTATAAGAGATCATTACTGTGAGTATGAAAATTTGAGAACAACAAAAGTTAATGGTGAACAATATATCACAAAGCCATAGAATCAAAGGGTTTGGTCTTATAAAGTAGCCGAAAATCCACTCAAAAGCCTGTAGCAACACCTTAGGGAAATGACCATATGAACAACAAGCACTGATACCATAGTAAACCTTGAGCCAAAACACTGATAAAATAGTCAAGAAAAATCAAGAGTATGACATCAATTGAGGTTTTATGGCACAATGGATGTTATAGGATGTTGTTTACTATCAAAGATTTAATGGAACAATCCATAGAATGCTACAAAGGAAATACAGTCCTAATCATAGAAATAAGCATAAAGATTTGTATGAGCAGAAGATTGTGTTTTCATCATAGACAAGAGGGTTGCAAATATCAAAAGTCTTGATACAGTCATATTCACAGAGTACAACATATAATGACGGCTTCAGTATGATAATAGTAAACCCTGATACATACCATAGCGACATGCATACCGAGATACAGAGCATGTCATTATAGAAAAGAAAGAAATTTAGTAGACAATGGTCTTGAAACTCGCCATTAAATGATCAAAAGACTAAATGTTCAACTCCATGCAAAGATAGCATTACAACATATCAATATTAACCATGAGGATAAACATTTATCCAAGGAGCAACATATCAAAGCACCTTGCAACTGCAAATAAAAGACAAGGGCTCTAAAAAACATAATCCAACAAGTACCCAGGTAATAGAGCGAATAAATGAAGATGCTACTACCCCAAGGACATAAATAATGAACAAAAAGTGCACTACTAAAACCCTAATGCAGGAAAAAGCAAAACAAAAGCAGATTTTTCTTCTTCCAGGAAAGATAACAGTGAAAGAAAGCAAACAACATGATGCTCACATAAATATCAATATTAAAAGGAAAAGACTTTGTTGTCGACATAGAACAAAGGGTTTTTCATTTCTTCCTCAAAAAATGTCAGAGAAACAACAAGTTATCAACATACCATGATATTTCATGCAAAAGCATGCAACAGGTTGAAATCTCTAAAGCCTAAGTTCCTGTCCAAGACTCAAGTTCGAACCTTAGAAGGAATGAATGCATGGCGACCACAGGCAGAAAAACCTTCCTCGAGAATGCAAAGTGCAAAGTAAAAGAATATTTTAGAGTTCAATGTGTTTTTTCTTGCCCTAGATTTAGGGCTTTGTTTTTGAATTAACAAATTATGCTGCATATAATGTAAGTTGTGGGCAAGACTTTAAGTCTTGTGCCCTAGGCATGTACACCCCATGTAAAGGGGCAGTTTTTTATCTTCTCATATTAAAAAATTGAATCTAAATAAAAAATATTGTTTTATTTAAATATTAAAATAATATTATTCAAGGAAAAGCAAAAAATATAGTTGAATGCATGCAATTACAAGAAAAGGAGAAGTTCAAGTAGTATGCAGTTTACACAAAAGGGGAATTTATTTTTTTAGCTATTTTTTAACATCAGCTTGACATGTAGTTTTCAGTACAGGGGTTTTTTTTTTTATCAGGCTATATTTGGCATAGGAGTGCATGTTTTTTCAGAGAGGGGATATTTTTGGTTTTAGTCACTATATTTAGCATCATGTAGATTTATGGACAGGGAGTTTGCTTTCTCAATGGAGCTATTTTTGGTGAGATTGGTTGTTCTATTTTTAGCAGAGAGGGTGTTTTTTCAGATAACCTATTTTTGGCAACAGAGTTGACAGTTCTATTTTTAGCACATGGGTTTTTTTTCGTGTAGAATCAGTGATAGACCTATTTTCAGCATTGGAGGCTATTTTTGGCAGAGTTATGCATGAGTTTTTTAGGCTACTTTGGGAAAATTTGCCCAAGGCTTTTTCTCATGCAAATTTTCATTTTTTAGGGTTTTTTGAAGGAGAATATTCTATATATTCATTCCTCCTCCTTTTCCCCTCTGGTTCTTTCTTTTCTGCTACACACATAACATAAAAAGCATTGTATCTCAACACTTTTTTAGTTTTCAACATTGTAATAGAGATTATTTTTCAGCGTGCAATAGAGAGTTTCAGTTTCCTTGTCAATTATTCTTATTTTTCAATTGTCAGATGAATGATTTGATAGAGTTATTGTGATTTAATTTTCAAATCCTTTTCTTTGTCTCATTTATGCTTTGCAAAAATAGAAAGATTTCATAGTAAATTTAGGTTTTGGGTTGTGTTCATCTGGTTTCCAATTCTTTGCATGTTGTGAAAAATCACTTTTCCTACATGCAGAAGTTGGATAGCTTCGAGCCTTCGTATGAAATATTTATGAATTTCATGATCTTATTTGATTTGTGAAATAATTATTGATCTTTGTTGCAAGTGGTTGTAGTTTAAGGACAACAAGTAGAATAACATCATTTTGGTGTATCACCTCCATTAGGATAGGTTTTTCGTTATATACAAGCTTTTAACCCTTTTCCAGCAAAAAGTAAGTTGTAGGAGATTCATCAAGACAGGAAGTTGACTTGGTCTCTAGAGGTCTACTTTCAGTATAGGCAACCCACATACCTGAAAGTATTCCCATGTTTCACAGGATTGCTAGGTTTCACACTTAGTGTTTTCAAGCGCAAGCCTTCGTGACAATAGTTTTTGGCACGCCCGGTGGGACTCGTTTGAGCTATTACAACTCAAAAAAGATCCATTTTTGCTATTATTTTGGTATTGACAACAATATTCCAACCTTTTGAGGTTATTTTTCTAAGTACCTGGTGACTCTATTGTCTAGTTTTATGTGCAGAACATTTCTTAACAACATATGAGAAAATATCAGACAAGAGAAAGTGAGGATCTGGTTGAGCACACTAAGCTACCACCATCACAAAGGAGGTCAAGGACAATGAAAAAGACACAGAAAGAAACAAATTCATATGGGATAGGGACATGGGTAATTAATTTGTCTTGGTCCCCCTTAAATGAGACCTAATTTTAATATGTTAGTGCACTCTTCTCATCCAATAATTTCATATCTCGGTGTCACAATTTGACCAATGGAGGTTGGCCTAATTGGTAAATTACCTTGGGAACCCTATATAAGAGCATCCTTTCAATTTATTTCATAGTTAGTCAATCCATCAATCATATAGCATTTCATTAATAATTCATGCATCCACATCAAGCAAAATCAAACATCTTGAAGCATTCAAGGCAACATTTCATCCCACTATAATCTTCAAGAATCTCAATATCATGGAGAATCAAATTACATCAATATTCATGCAAGCATGTGTGTGTGTGTGTGTGTGTGTGTGTGTGTGTGTGTGTGAGTCTTTTATATTTCATTGTTTTATTGCATCAACACTTGTGATTACATTCAAAAAGCATTGCATCGTTGACAATCATCAATTATAGTAGTCTGAAGTATATCATACAACATTTACTTTCATATTTCAATTGAAAATTCAATTCAAATAGGGTTAATTCCAAACCCAAGGTTTGAACTAGGCAAACTCCCATCCACAACAACTTTCCCTCTTTTTGTGTGAAAATGGTGGATTCAAAAGTTATAAACATAGATCTATATTAAGGAGATGGCGACAATCAAATTTGGCTTTTGTAGAAGCGGAAATTTAAGGGTAGGGGCGACACCATCACATAGGTCCTGGGAAATTCTATCGAACTTCTAGGAAAAGATCCTTGACAACGTTTTGATCTTGCAACCTGATTTCTGTTGTCATCTAATAAATTTGGGACCATGACAACTAGCACCCCAGTCCTGCATTTTTGAGCCAAATTTTCAAGTGCAGACCCTCCTCTGTTTACTATGCTCGAATCTAGCTCAATGTTTTTATATTGTACATATAGCTTATTGTTTATGTTGGTTTACATTCAGTTTCCATCACCTAGCATTCAAATGCATTCAAATCAATTTTAACTAAACAAAGGAACACAAACTTGATTTGCATTCAATCCTTTTGCATTGCGTGAGTTGAGGTCTTCCTTCCTTTAATGCTTTGTTTGGAAAGTTAGGTCATTTCCTAGTTTACAAGGCTTAACTTGTGAAACCCTAATTTTCCATCTAATATAGTTGTTTACAGTTTTGCATATGGATTTAGAATACTTGTTTGCATAGATTTCTCTTTTGGGTTGTGTGGAAATTGCCATTACGTGGTTGTATGTTTTCTAAGTTCAAGCTTGCCACCTTTTCTTTCTCATTCAAAATTAGCAACATGAGATCAACATGGTTCAATCTAAAGAAGTACAAGTATAATCCACAAATTCAAATTTTAATTTTATCACTTCCTTCTAGTAGCAATAAGCCAACTTAACACACACTTATGTGATGTATTGCTCTTTCATGGTATTTAAATATATTCAATGTGTGGTTCATAATGAGATATTCATCACATCAATTAAAACATTAAATATATTTAAATACCATGACATAGCAATACATCTCATAAGTGTGTGTTAAGTTGGCTCATAATGTCTACTAGAAGGAAGTGATAAAATTATAATTTGAATTTGGAGATCAGTATTCTACTTCTTTAGATTGAACCATGTTGATCTCATGTTGCTAAAAATGGATGAGAAGGATAAGGTGACAACCTTGAAATTAGAGGACAATGTATCATGGGAATACATGCAATTGGGTTGAGATAGGAATGAATAGATAACAAATGCATGAGAATAAAATATAAAAGGGATTAACCTAAATATAGTTAGGTATCAAGACATGAACTAAGGTTAAGCAAGAGTATGCCATTTCTTGATATGTCATTGCACAAGGACATTCCCATTAAGGTGACACAAACCTAAATAGGAAATGACAAATGTATACCAATTTCACCATTACATTACATTACAACAACACTCTATGGGTTGGGATCCCATAAAAGAGGTTTTTTTCTTTTTCTTAAAAGGTCCAAATGAGTGAATCCAAGCTTCAAATAATTTGAAGTAACTTTAGTTTAATATTTTAAACACGAGTACAAAGGTTTATTAAATATATTTAATTATTGTAAAGGTGAAAAAATAGGGTTTCCACCATAGAAGGACCACTAATTTTTACTTGGGGACCAATTACATTGAAAAGGGGTAAACCCAATGGATCTAGCCACAAACCAACAAGGATAAGGGTTGAGAATTCTATTGGATTTACTGGTTATTTATATTGATTGCCGTTTTAAATCAAATTATAAAAATGCTAAAATTAAGGTAAAAGTGCTACAATTGATGTAAAAACACGTAAACGATGAGTTACATTCATTAGATCGAGTCACGAACTTGGATTTGAGCAATTTAAGAGTGTTCGGATCTATTCCCAGAAGGAGCTTCTGATTTTTTAGGACCATGGTGGTGGTCACCCTGGTCCTCCGCACTTTTCACACTTCAATGGGGGATTGATTCGTCACTGTAAACAAATCTAATTCTAAATATTGTAGCTCCGTACCTAATCCTGCGCATAGTTGAGAAGGAAAATAGTTTGGGAATAGGGGATTGCCTTAGGTCAAACCTTGATTTCCTCAATTTTGGAATTTACAAGAAATATAAATGAAATATGACTGAATTGCAGTAATAGAAATGTTCTCCTTTTGGTGGAGATGTTGAATAATGACTAAAACACTGATAATATACCTCCTTGTGAAGTTTTGTTTATCTCCACACAGAAAGGGTTTTATGAAGTCTTCAACAACATAGAACATAAGTGTCAACTCCAATGCTTGAATCTTGACCTTATCTTTGCTCCAATGCTTGAAATAAGACTTATTACTTGATCACTTTAACTTGAATGCTTGATTGCTTGATGTTAAATTGAATTGATGTGTGTGTCTTTCGTATTAAAAAGAGAGGGGTAGACCTCCTTTTACACCTGCCCATTGAAAAACAACTTAATTTTTTCGACCTGAGCGAACACAAGATCTAGGTCCCCGCCAAAATGTTATGACCATTAAGGGGCCTCACAATAGGTCCTAACCAATCAAGCACCAGAAATGAGGGGAACTGAAGCGCAAGATGAAAATAATGATAAGTTTACATAATGTGAGCAGAATCAGGGCTCTAATTAGGCCTTGGGATACGAATGCCAAGGTGAAGGCCCAAAGGAGGACAAAATTGTAAGGGAGTACAATTTAGGACGCTACAATTATTTACAAAAACACTGTCATAGGAGGGGAAACAATACACTTTTAACAAAAAAGCCTTAAAGTCCATCACTAGGGAGTTGATGTTTTATTTTTAAGTAAAGTGATTGAAATCACATAACATATTCATGGCGTGCTTATTAGATCCCTAGACACACTCAAATAAGTTTGAAAAATAGTTTTGAGGCCTATGTTCATATGAAAATTGAAGTTATTTGATCAAAAAATAGATAGGTCCAAGAGGCAATGAGTTACAAAACCATTTTATAGTATAATCATAAAGAATGTAAGGGATTAACTGAGCCAAAAAGCTTATCATCAAAAGCATAATGGAGACATGCCACATTGAAGGATTGAAAGTAAATGTTTGACTCATATTTTCTATAGTATAACTCAAAGTGAATTGCCACAAAATAAATAAGTAATAAATATGTCACAACCTCAAAATGTAAGAGGTGAGTGATGTGCAAGTATATGTAGTAACATCTTGATTACTAGACAATGAAATCAACTTACATTTCAACTCTATCTAACTTCAATAGTAACATCTTGAGGGTGAAGGTGGAGATAACAGTAGTGCGAGTAGCATGAAAAATAAGGGAAGGTGTATAGAGAGGATGAGGGATAATATGTAAAAACACAATTCTAGTAGAAAGAGAAGTTACACTGTAAGCTAGTGATGAATGTACAACACAAAGTATATGACATGAATATCAGTGGTTGCATAACTTGTGCATATGGGACTATTAGTCACATAAGAAGAAACAAACTTAGTGTGGTGGAGAGGCTAGTGTGGCAATAATAGAATTAGAGATAACAACATAGGAGGTAGCAGTCATACTAGAAGTGGGAAAAGGAGAGGTATATTACATTTGGGAATTTGGCTAAGGATGAGAAGAGCTAAGGTGGACATGTAAGAGAAAAGGTGTACCACATAAAGAGTTAGAGGAACTCATCATAACATCAAGGCCATGAAGAATATCAATACCAAAGTGTGCATCAATTGATAAATTATAAAGAGATGCAACTAACTACAAAGAAGTAGTATTAATAACTTTTGAAAAATGGATTGTGTAGTAATAGAAAAATCTTTCCTATCTAAATGTATCATGATTAAAATCATGAATATTAATCTTCAAAATATACTTGACGTAACTATGAAAATAATTCTTAGAAGTATAATCAATATTAGATGAAAAAATTAATAAAATAAAATGGAGAATAAAATCCCTTTTATATAAATTCAGGGTAAATAAATAAATAACCCAAAATTGTCAAAATTTATCCTAGATAAAAGTCGTGACCAATAAAAAACACAATTAAATGCATAAAAATAAAATAATGATATATACTTAGAATTTGGATGCAAATAAGTTGCAATAATTGTCAAGGAGTGTATGGCTTCTTGATAACAATTCATGATCTAGAGCAGTACATGGTCATGCACTCTACTTAAAGGAAGCATTTATCCTACATCACTCAATCATTAGTTATCATAGGATACCTTATATCATTAGCCAAGGATGTAAAATTGAGATGAGACTTGTACTATATGTATACTAGGAGCTTCTCTGGGTTCCCTAATATGCTTTCATGAATTGAAGAAAACATTGAATGTAAAGACAAACATTACAATATTAACAAATAATTTAGAAGGTTGAACAATACTGCTAGTACTCTTCTACAAATCACAACTATAGGTAAATGATAGTTTTAGCTGAAAATCTTATATAGAATGTCAAATAATTGTTGTACACAAACATTAACTTATCCTTGCATACCAATTTCATGCATTGGATAACAACTAATATGCAACAATATTAAAAACACCTAAACAACATAGTAACACCATTTCTCAAGTGGGTCCTACTCGGGTATGTGCACTTGTTATGCAAATCAAAATTAACTATAGTCAATTATTTATGTGTAATCACTCACAAAGATGAAAACTTGTTGGTATTTTAATTATCTAATTAGAAAGAAAAAACATTCAAAATGCTTGATTAACTTATCCATTATCTTTGCTATGTATGTATATAAACTTAACTAACTCCTAACTAACTAGGATTAGTTATCCTAAACCTACCGATCATGCATGTTAATTAGGAAGATGATTATTTGTTGAAAGAACACAACTAGAAGATAAAAAACAAAGTCCTAATCATAACTCCGTTACTCATAAAAGAGAAGATCCACTTATGAAGGCATATGAAGACATGCATGCAATATAAACAACATTATCTAACTATAGTGGAAGAGTCCTTAGTTTTGCCAACATTCATTTGTAGTAGGATCTTATGCAATTGCTCAATGGCCAACTCAATGCTCACTCACATGTTGCTACAAGCCCACATTTCACTTGGTTGTAGGAATACCAATACTCTTGCCATTGTTGTACTTCTTCGACTATAGGAATACCTGTGTCATCATATCCTTACCCCTTTTGCTGCAGAACACATCAATCATATTTATTCATCATGATAAATCATACCATTTCATCACATTTCAATCAATAAACATACACTTATTCAAAAACTCATCATATCATTTAATGATTATATTTAGTATTTTATAATTATCATAAACTTTGGGAATGCCATGAAGATTTTATGAAAAGTATAAAAATGAAACAATTTTAGAAAACAATCAAGACAAATAGTGGCAATTTAAAGAACAGTTAAATAGATCATTAAGTTAGGTGTAGAAAAATAACGAGGCTTAAGCGAATGATTTAGATCTAGTAAAAATTTTGTATTCATTGCAGGTTGCTTCCACATTTGTAGGATTGATTGTACACCTTGTGAATTTGAATTATACAAGCATGGATCTAACTTGGATGCTTGAATCTTATCTTTATAATTCTCTAAATGTTTACCTTTAGCTTATCATATATTTTTATACATGTTTGTGCATAAAAAATTGGTGGTGTGACTAAGAGTTTGCACATGATAGGGATGTCTTAGATAATGTGATGTAAGCAATTTGATAAATGCTCATATATAATTGTGCAAATAAGAATGTAAGTTATGATCTAGATGTAAGATCTTCCTAAATGAACTAGGGTTACCCCTTTAAATTTAACTCTAAGAGTTTCAAATAAAACAATTTATGAGTCAAGTTAGCACACAACAATCACATAAGAAAGAGAAGGTCAACCTTAAAATTAAATTTGAATTTTGAAAGTTTAAGAACTCATTTTACAATTATATATCTAAACCAAGTCATTTCTACAACTACAAATCTAATCCAAAATGAAAAATTGATAAATTTAAGAAACAAAACCAATCCCCCAACATGAATATAACTAATAGTGAAAAAAACTTAAACCATATACTAAAATAAAATAAAAAATATTCACTTTTACAATAAAAATCTATTTCACATAAATGGAAAATCTATGATAATAACAAAATATTTAATTGTTTTCTTTATAATTAATACAGTAATTAAGCTCAGGCCACATAGATATAACCAGGTGCCCCCTTTCGTTGTAAAATCCATCACCATAGCATCCAATAAAAATAAATACGATATTAATCCCTTCTCGACCTTCGGCTTCCAGAGGCCTACATAGAGCACAGAACTCGGAATCCAAAGTTCATCACATCTTTTCTCTTCATAAATTTACTACGATGCTGATGTAGTTTGATCAGTGCCCTGGGTCGAATCTCAAGAAAGAGGAAAAATCATCTCAAAGCCAGATCAAATCATTTAAATAAGAAAATCACTAAATCATCATGCCTGTAAGTAATTGGGTGTTCATTTCTGCTTCTAAGTCACTTTTTTTCTTATCAATTGCTGTGTTTTTTTCAAGTCTGTGTACGAATTGTAGAAGCAGTCCTCCTTTCAGGCAATTCTCTGTTCTTCAGTTTTATAATCAAAACCTGCAATGCTGTTGTATTTGGGCTGCTGTTTTGGCCCGTAGATAATAAAGCATGTAGTTCGTTTATGTTGGATCCATGGATTCTGTATTGAATTGGGTGTGTCTGGCTAATGAAAACAGCTGAGGAGGCTATTAGAAGTAGAAGCTCCGGGGCCGGCAAGATATTTGATTGGGGCATTCATCATGATGGTGGGTGTAGTTTTGCCTGTGGGATATATGATGTTCAGAAACAAGCGAGTCCCCAGCACTTCTGTTTACGCGAAGCAGACGTAGGTGTGCTCATACCCCATTACACCATGTTTTTTGGCATAGATCTCATTATTGTGCGAGTTTTTCAGTTACACCCAATTCTATTATGCGGATGGTAGGGAAAACAAGGCTATAACATACGGAATTTTGTTTTAAATGAAAAACCCACCTTGAGAGATCATTTTTTGAACGCGAAAACCATGACAGATCATTTATACGACGACTCGATTTTCATTTTCTGGATGAGAGACTTGAGCACAAAAAATAAATTACTTCTAGTTCTGGTTTGTGGGTAGCAAAGGGAAAACTGTAGAATATGAAAATATGTTTAACATCACATTAGGATCTAATGGATAGGAAATAATTTTCTTACCACGTGTCAACCATCACAGATCATTAAAAAGGCTCAGGTTTGTGGGTTATTGTTCTTAGGATGAGAGACATGGTGGTGCACTCTATATTAAAATTAGCTTGACGAAATTGGAAATCCTAGGTTTTGAGCATTGAAAAATGTTTTTTATCAGTGTTTTTATAACCTTTTGTAAAGAGTTAACTATGTAAGGCGTTCTTGTTGAAATCTATATGCACACTCATCTTGATAATGAGTTGCAAAGAGCGGCCCGAAACATTCGTATATCTCTCTTTCTACGGAATTTTCATTCAGAAGATTTATTTCTATAGGAAAATAACAGTTAAAAGCTATTATCCAAACAAGAGTGTCAAACATGTACATTATCTAATCAATATTGTCTAGCAGGCGATACTCTACTCTTAAGGCAAAGCGATTGCCATAGCCTATTACGCATGCTCCTCGTGTTAATGCGATGGGATAGTGCAGGCCTTGAAAAAAGGATTAGAATTCCCTTTTGAGTTTTGATAGAGTAGATGATTCTAGCTATACTAAGCTTGATAGTGAATTTCAGGTGTTCTAAATAAAAGTGAAAAGTAAAGGTGGTCGTTTAGGTCAAATCCTAGTCAGCATGGCAATGTGATGCATGAGACCTTCGTTTTGGAAAAAACATGGAATCTTTAACATTACATTATATGGACTGGTCAAATCCTAGTTAGCATTGCGATTTGATGTATAGGACCTTTCTTTTGGACACATAGGGACTTTTTAAGTCTACGGACTGTTTTAATTTTGTACCTTGTAGGTTTTGACATGATTGTCAAGCTAAGGATTAAACCACTGGCTTGACAATCGATTTGCACCATAAAACATTGGGAGTGTTACCCATCTATAAAGAAAAAATCTAATCCTTCTTATATAGAAAACTTAAAAAAGAAAAAATGAGACAGGCAGAATAAGAAGCAACTCATGAATTAAAATGACCACACAAGTAGATGCTAGAGTAAATGAAAACGCAAGAAAACTATATCAATATAAATTTAAGTGCATCACTCACCCCAACCATATCTGATATTTCATGGCTATGTCTGTGGATAAATGAGCAATAACCAGGGAAGGATTCATGTCAAATGATACTTGTCACGTTTACATCTATCTTGCAGATTTTACCTTAAGCATCTGCAATTAGAAGCATGATACGATAATTGCTTTTCAGTTTAGCAGCCCTTTGGTATCTCTGATGATATCTAGCTTCAAAATTGGGCGGCAATAGCTGGTTAGATGGCACTGACCTAAACATTCTACTGACAGAAAATATAATGGCTGCCACCTGGCCAGATCAAATTGCTATGAATCAACTCAAGAGCAGGAAAACAAAGACACAAAATTACCCATGATAAATCAACTCTATCTTCATTGTATTTCCAGGAAGCTGTGTCTCTTATTTAACCCAATGCCAAATTGGTAGGCAAAACCCTCTTGCAGAATGCACAATGGTAAGCCTGTTAGGCTTTAAGCGTCTGCAGGGCCAGGGTGATTATTGCTGCAATCAGGTGTAATTTTCAGTTAACGGGGATCACCTGACCTTTGGCAACCAGTGTGGAATCCATCTGGAGAATTTCTGAGTAGAAGATCTTTGAACTTGTTCATCTG
The DNA here is from genome assembly GCF_030272615.1 of Cryptomeria japonica. Taxonomy (NCBI): domain Eukaryota; kingdom Viridiplantae; phylum Streptophyta; class Pinopsida; order Cupressales; family Cupressaceae; genus Cryptomeria; species Cryptomeria japonica. The sequence goes on from NC_081413.1 coordinate 568,636,320, forward strand.
AATAAGTGGGGGTTAGTGTTTGAGCCCTGAGCATTACTCTTAGACATCTCAAAATTAAAAAAACTGTCACTTAGAGAATTGGTTTTCTTTTCTATGCTTTTCTTCCCAGTTTCTTCAGTTATTAAGATCTTCCTAGAGATCTTGATATTAACAGTTTCATAATCACATCCATAGGTATTCAAGGCTATCTTTGTTTGTCTTCATTGACAACATTGCAGGTTCTAAATGGAGATATTTACTCTTCCATTTGTTGCATTAACTTGATAATTTGAATGTGTTTAGTTTTCTCTTTGGCTTGTAGCCCGTTGACATCCAGTTAGGATGGGGAAATGTCTCTATATGCCTTTTTAGTTTTTTCTTTTTGCTTATTATTAAAAGTATAATAATTTAAAACTTCTGTGCTGATCTACTCTCAAAGCTTGCTCTGCTCTCTGTGTGGTACTTGTGTCGCTGGCTTTTTATTTTCTGGAATCCTTTTTTTAATATTCTTTCTTTTACTAAATCCTCCTGCTGACTGTTAGTAATTTCAAACTGAAATGAATGGGTATATGCACGGTCAGTGATTTATATTAGACAACTAAAAAAAAGATTTATTTATTGCTACTGGCAACAGATCTTCAATTCACATGGAAATTGACATAAACCCTCATGATTACATTATCTGTTATTCAGTCCAGTAAATAATGGCCTGGCAAAAGAGAAAAATATATTTTTCTTTATTCTGACTTACAGTTCACATGAGAATGTAGCCACTGGCTTTAGGGCACAGAAGTTGTCTACCAGTCATTATCAACTTCTTTAGCCCCCTTTTTTGTCAGATCTGGGTGTGTGCAGTCCTGGGGTGACTGTGAATGATGGTGTAGGTAGGTGACTCCAGAATATCTGCAAACCCTAACCTCAATGAACAGCAGATTTAATATCTCTTTCATGGATTTTACCCAGAAATGTGCAGCAATCTCTGCTGTAATATTGGTGCTCCTTTGTTCCCTATATGCCCTGCCAAAGACACAAAATGCTGCGATTCCCAATGAGTTGCACCCTTACCAAATATTTCCAACAGTTAACTCTAAATGGGTGCTGAAATTAGCTCCAAGATCTCAAATCAATTCACTGGCAAACAGCAAATTGCTTGACCTGAAAATGATGACAATTTTTCAATTTAGTCCACATGCAATCCCTGAAATGGAATTGCTAATGCAAGAGGTAAAGGTTTTCGTCCTAATCTTAGACAATTCTGCTCAAGGGTGTTCCTCCCTGATGCCGAATCACTCAAATTGAAAACTCAACAAAGTAAATTGAAAAAACTGGATGCCAAAAATGAGTGCAACAACTTGTAGAAATACCTCATCTAAATAGGACCCATTTGGGCACCTAACTTTGAACTTGTTTTGTTTAATATTATTATTATTACTTTATATTTTTATTATTTAATATCATATAATATTAGTGTTAAAAAACACTTTTTTAATTAATAATAGAAAAGTCAATGGCGGGAGAAAGGGGATGTCGCAGTCCTTTCTTCCTGAAATTGTTTGCCCTCAAACAATTCCAGAATTGGATTATAAAAAAATTCCACTCCTTCCCATGTAGCATCTTCAAGTGGAAAATTCTTCCATATCACCAAATACTCTGGAAGACCTTGTTCTATAACTTCCTCTCTCTCATGTTGATGATAGCTTCGGGCTCCAAGATCATTTTTTCTTTGTCATCAAGTGGTGGCAGCTCCAAAGAAGGTGTAACATGCTGTCCAAGAGCTCTCTCAAGGAACGACACATGAAAAACATTGTGAGTTCTGCTGTTATTTGACAGTTCCAACTCATATGCAAACTCTTGATTTATTTTTATGATCTTATAAGGTCCTTATAATTGTGACTTAAGCTTTTCTACACCACTCTCCTTGATGGAAGATTACTTATAAGGTCGTAACCTCAAAAAAACCATGTCTCATACCTCAAAAGTTCTCTCAAAATTGTGGTGATCAGCTTGCATCTTTTGCTAATTTTGGGTCTGTGTAACATACACCCCCTTTTTTATTCTTTTTGAAAATGTTAGCTTCAATTGCAATTGAGATATACAACAACTTCCTTTCCACTTTCTTATCACCTAGATCTAGGAAAGGGTAAGGTGTACGGTGTTCAGGATCACAATCAACTGGAAACAAACTGCTGAATGGAAAGCATCAGGCGGCAAGCTGGCCAATACCACTTGTTTAGTGGGATGTTTTGCAATTCTAAAAGAAAGTGAACATCCACTTATTCAATGGGAACTGCAATGGCACTTTGACTTCCAGTGGGAAAGCTTAGGGGTACATTTGCTTATTCAGCGGGAAAGCTTATACAATACTGAAAGTAAATAACAAGCTTGTAGGCACACCCACTTGAAATGGGAAAGCTTAGGGGCACATCCACTTTTCAGTGGGAAAGCTTATTCAATACTGAAAATAAAGCAAGATCCTTCCACTTATCTAGTGGTGGACGATTACACTGAACCACTTATTCAGTGGGGTAAGTACCAGCAATAATCAAAATCAACTCACAGGTGGTATTACCATCCAATGTTACAATGTAAATGCTTAGTTAGATAAATTGTACCATCCACTGTTACAAGGTAAATGCTTAGAGAAATAAATCTTCAGCCGTATAACCTTTAGAAGTGTTACAAGATTAGGCCATGCAAAATAGCTACTGAACACACCCCCAAGGGCACCCAAAACCATGAAACCAATTCACCCAATTGGAAATAACAACATTATACCTTAAATGGATGACTGGGAAGCTGGTAAAGGTTTGCAAAGGGACTGACAACAGGCTCTAACAGCCTGGACAACAAGGTAATCAGCCCTAAGGCAAAACCAACAAACGTTTAGCATACCCAATATGAATATAAACATGAATATCACTAGAAAGAAAGAATATCAGTCTGCCAATTCTGATCAGAAAGTTGCAGGTCTGAAATACTCAAGTGCAGCAGGTACAATGCCCAGAAAAATCATCAAAAACTCCGTAGAAACATCAATATCCCACACTGAACCACATGGAAACATGCTAGCAGACCTAGGTGACTCCATACATCAAGAAGTATGGTCTTAAACTTAGGCACGTTGCCCCAGCAAGCTCATGCCTTCCCTCAGCTATGGTACAACCTAGCTGAAATGTGCTTCCACACCCTTAATGATGTACGACCTACAGAAAGCAAGGAATGGCGTCCAAACAGTAGATAAGTCAAGTATCCAAACTTAGAGTTAAACCCACAAATACCCAGCAGTAATTTGGTATGACTTGGCAAGAGGAATGTTACAACCCAACATAAGTTAATCTCCTCTGAACACACAAACTCCGCAAAAATCTTCATAAAAAACTCACAAATAATCTGCAACAACAAAACCCATCAAATAATCTCCATCTCTGTAAACTTAAATTTGAAACTCCTTTTGAAGCACAATCGTGGCCTGTAGATAAAACCACACCAGTCTAGCTAGGGGGGTTTTCGTCTCCGAACATAGAAATCTTGAGATGGTTTTCATCCTCAGAAGATTGTGGAAGAAGCCAAGTTCATTACGACAACATAACAATGTCATTCATTAGCATATACGAAAATGAGCCCTAACACCTCTTTATATAGTTTTTTCAGGGAAAACATCTAATTCAAATTTAGAAAATAGTTCTTTTTTTCACCAAAATGACCTTTTAAAAGATTAATATACTTTTTCATTTGTAAAGGCCCCTTCTTTCTCCTAGGCGTCCACTTTGAGTAATACAAAAACCTTTTTTTAAAATGATATTACACTTAAGTCATCAATCTAATAATAAAATATTAGAAACTTAAGTGCATAATTAAAATATTTCACCTGAGTTGTGGAAAGCACTACAAGGACATCGGAATCCAACTCTGACTACACCATGATGAAACTGAAGAAGTGGGATGATGCTAGGTTTTTAAAACTGGTTAATCTATCTCAGACTGTGGCTGCAATTAAAATCCCACATCAACTGCAATAGCATCCATGAACAATAACAACTCCAGTTCACACAAACTGCAGAAGAATCAATTACCAAAAGAAACCTTAATTTAGATTTGATGCTCATGCAATTATCACAAATCAAAGATCAGATGGGCATGTTTCTGTCTGGTCTTAAGCTTACAAATAATGCTGAGAGGTGCTAATACTGCCAGGCAGCAATACTCCTCAGAATTTTTACTACCAAGCTCTCCCTCAAGGTGATCAACTGGTTTGATCTGCGTAGCGGTGACCCAGTTGGATGCGTTTGTAGGCCTGATTGCAGTAGTGAGAGTATGGTTTCAGTCCGCTTCTGAGGGGTGGAACCCTCCGTCAATGGCATCCTAATCGCTTAGATCTTGTCAAGTTGAAGCTCAAAACACTTGATTTAATTGCTGTAGATGTGCAGCAATGCTCCTGAACCTGAGATTTGACTACAATGTGATGTATTCTCAGTCGTTGGGTCCCATTCCAGGTGGCTAGTGATTCAGATCCGAGTTTAAGATATGGCAGCCCATGATATGTCTGAGAGTCCAGATTTGTTGCTGAAACCCTAGATCTGAGTCCTCTGCTGCTTCCCAATCAGTTTGCCTAGCATCTCCACGCTGTCCAGTGATAATGGCTCCTTCACTTCAACTATTGGTGGGTTCGCCCTTTTTAGTTCTTCAACGCTGCCCTCACTGTTGGTCAAACCCAGATCTGTGCTGAAGAAAGAGAGAAGTCTCAGAAAATCTTTCACAGAGAGTTAAGAAAAATAGTTGGGAAGGGTTAGGGTTTCGTCTAGCCTTCCCATACCTGCCAGGGGTACTGTTCTGCAAGCGCCAATAATTGGAAAATTTTGCCAAACTCCAGATTGCCTTTTAATAATCTTCAAGCCACCTTATATGCCACCCAGCAAGGAAATGTGTGGACCAAAAGGAAAGTGCCAAAATTTGGGCACCCTGCATATTCAAAAGTTTATAATGCCTTATTTAAATTAAATATTGATCATAATAGCAAAAATGAAAGTCAGTGTTGAGAGACACCTTTGTTTAGGTCGGCTGGGGCCGACTCACCTGGGATGGGTCACGACACAGACACTCTCTCCAAGAAGTTTGGAGAACACCTCAAATGTCAGAAAATGCTTCTGAAAATGTCATAATGCTCCACATTGTCAACATAGCTCATTGCCATAAATAGAAATCCTAAACTATTGAATCCTTGTCTTCCAAGAACTTTAGAGTCCCCTTTCCCTTACCAATTAGCCGATGGGAACTCAGGAAACTGATGCCAAACTGACTAGGCCTGATAAGGGACATTATAGTCTGCTGTAGGTTCTCCTTGAGTGCATTCAAAATACCTCAACTTTGCTGTACCAAATCTCTAGCTTTAGGAACTTTGCTATTTGAAAAAAATCAAATACATGAATGATATTGCATCATATCCATATAGTGTCTTGTAAGGAGTCATAATTATAGGCATATGATAAGTGGAGTTGTAGCAATATTCCCCAAGATTGAGCCACATAATCTTTTGAATATGTTGCTCTTTAAGGTAATTCCTCAAATACCCTTACATCCACTTATTTAAAATCTCTGTTTGTCCATTTGGTTGAGGATGATAAGTAGTTTTTAGAGTCAACTCTGTGCCTGTCAACTGAAAATGTTCTTACCAAAACAAACTAATGAACTTGCTGTCCTGGTCACTCACAATATTCTTTGGCAGCCCATGTAGTCTAAACATCTCTCTAAAAAAACAAGTTAGCCACTTGTAATGCCTTATATTATGAAGATATATCATAAAAATGACCATACTTAGTGAGTTTGTCCTCGACCACAAATATACAATCCTTATCATGTGCCCATGGAAGACTTGTGATAAATTCCATGGAAATGCTCCCCCAATTTTGATTGGAATGGACAAGGGCTGCACATAGTCCAGTTGGAAATACCTATTCTACTTTGTTTCGTTGACAAACCAAATACTCCCTGACATGCTTCAATACATCTCTGTTGAGTTCCATGAAAAGTGCTCTCTCGCTTTTAGGTCTTGTAGTTTCCCAGTTGACTTGCTAATGGGGTGTCATAACATGCCTTCAAAATCGTCTCCTTCATATTTGATTCTAGAACAAGATACACCAGATGCTTGGAGAATGAGCACGTCAACCACCTTGTACTCATCATCCTGTAGCTTAACATCCAATGTTAGTAGAAAATGAGTTTTTGGCATGCTAAGCCATTATGGAAAGTTGGAAACCCTCTAGTTAGCAGATATATCAGTCACGGAAAACAAATAGAGCTTCTTGGATAAAGAATCAACCACGTTCTACCCCTTAACATCCTCAATATCAAAATGATAGGCTTGTAACTTACTTACCAACTTCTGTTGTCTATCATTCAAATCTTTGTGATTGAGGAAAAAATTCAAGCTATTGTGGTTCGTCTTCACCACAAATCTTCCACAAACCAAGTATTGCCCGAACTTGGCCAACACATGCATGATGACCCACATCTTTTTTTCATAGATCGAGAAGCTCCTTTTTGACTCCTTGAGCTTCCTACTCTCAAATGCTATGGGGTGTTTGTTTTGTATCAAAACTGCTCCAATTCCCTCTTTTGAAGCATCACACTCCAAAAGAAAAGGAAGTGAACATTATGGAATGGCCAGAATGGGGTATGAACTCATCACTTCCTTGTGATTGTCAAAATCTCTTTGTGATGACTCACTCAAAGAGAACGCCCCTTTTTTTGTCAAATTTGTCAATGGAGCAGTTAGTTGTGAAAACCCTTTGATCAACCTTTTGTAATAACTACAAAGCCCCAATAACCCTCTGAAGTGTGATATAGTCTTTAGGTGGAGGCCATTCATTGATTGCCTTAATCTTCTTGTCATCTACATGGACTCCTTGGGCACTAATTTTTTGCCCTGGATATAATATCTTTGTCAGTCCAAAGAATGTTTGCTGGTCTAGAATACCAGGCACCTCATCTATGTGTCTCAAATGATCCTCCCTAGTCTTACTTTAAATCAACATGTCATCAAACCAAATTAATACAAATTTCCTCAATTGCTCAATGAATACCTAATTTATGTAAGATTGGAATGTGGCCGGTGCATTAGTCAACCCAAATGGCATGATCAAGAACTTGGAATGCCCATAATGACACCTGAAAGTTGTCTTATGCATATCCTTATCACACTTATTTGATGATTCCCTGATCGTTGATCAATCTTAGAGAAGTACACTATGAAACTCATCTATCAACTCATTGATCTTGGGAACAAGGTAGCAGTTTTTTATCATCTTCTTGTGGAGGGCTCTATAATTAATGCACATCCTCATGGTACTATATGTGTCCCATATCTAACAACTGCTTAATCACCTTCTTGATCTCTTCCTTATTTCTCCTAGGATGACAATACGGTGTACTGATAACCAGTTCTGATCTTTCCTCCAATTTAATAACATGCTGAAAATCTGTATATGGTGGCATCCTTGAAGGAATATTGTTGAACACCTTGCTATATTTATCCAAGATGAATTGCATGTCAACGTAGTAAGGTCTCCCACCCTTGAATGAACCTGTTTGAAATTAATCACTGTGCTGCCCAATCCACTTCGTCTATATGAAAATCCCTCTCCATCCTTTTAGCCAAAACAATCCTAGGAGCTTTGTTGGATAAGCCTCAAAGAATGACCTCCTTCCCCTCGGATTGTAATATCAACTCCATTGTCTGATAGTTTGGATAAAATCGGCAAGTGAATGCAACCATTGCACACCCAAAACCACATATGTTTCACCAATGCTAATCACATAAAAATCATCCTGCATTTTATGTCTCCTTAAGGTCGTGTCAAGATGTTGAATCCTGTTGTTGTACAAAATTGTAAACATATCAGCCACTATAACATTGATTCCTTTGAAATCGTCTGTCCTCATTCCTATCCTAGTTACCAAACTCTCATCAATGTAGTTGCGGGTAGCCCCATTATCAATCAATATTGTCACTTTGTGGCCGTGTAAGAAAATTCGGACAAAAAGGATGATACCTGGGTGGTCCTGAAAGAGTGGCAAGTGTGTCTCTGGAAGACTCTTCTCCTTCCCTGCCCTCATGTTTTGTCTCATTAAATACAACCTTGGGTTTGGGTTCTTCTACCTCTGAATCCTCTTCTAAAATTACCTCTATGTAGTTCACTTGTTCCTTTCCCAAGCATTTGTGCCTTGGCTCCCATGGCTCTCTTCAAGAAAAGCAATGTTTTTTTCCTCCGGAGCACATTTTTGGATTTTTCCAGCTTACTTGGTTTAGGAGGTAATGTCTTAGGTTGAGGGAAAACCTTATGAAAATGTTTTATATGCCGACTCTATGGTGCAATCTTGGAGGAGAACTTGTTCTTAGTCACTAAATCCTCTAAATTCAATGCTCTCTTGATGGCCTTTTGTAGTCATACTAGATCAAAAGCCTTGACCAAACCCCTGAGTGGTTTGGCTGGTCTTTCCACAAATAAGATAATGAGTCTCTTCTCTATCACATCTAGAACCATAACTGATATTTGCTGAGATTTTGCTACATAGTCATCCACTTTGCCATGTGTAAAGTCAGCATAGGTAAAATTTTAAAAATATGATAATACTTTTTGTGTAATCAGCTCGTGATGCCACAATTTGTGAGTTATACCCTCCAAACGGGCAAATTTGATTGCTTTCCCTTCCAACATAGGGCTGAGTGAAATAAAGGTGTCCAACTTTTGGACCCTCAACAGTACTTTTTCTTGATTCATCATCAGGAGGGAGAGTCAACTTGCTCGATCTCTACTACAAATCTCAATGGGGCTGTTGTGTAGGAGATCTTCTTTCCACTCTTGATCTGTTCCTTGATCTAAAATTACACTAGTTTGCAAATGAATTCCGATTTCTAATGTCTGGATCAAGACTCATGTATTCATCCAGGCAGGCATTGATGGATTTTGCTCCTTGCCTTCTTCTATTGATGTCTCCACACTAGGCAAAAAGGTATGCTCAAAAGGCCTAGCTGCCAACCCAACAGAGACTGGATTATGACCATTTTGATTTGAATAGCTCCCTTCTCTTGTGAGATTCATTGTGGACTAGGTGGAATTTAAAGTGGCATTTGTATTTGCATTTGTTGCATCATCTGGATGACTTTGTTCCTGTTTTTGGATGGAAACATTAAGTTTATTTCCATGATCTGCCATGCCTCTGCCTTCCGCTGATTTCTATTTGTGTAGCTTCCAAATTTCTTTTTCCTTTCTAAAGCTCTTAGATCTCTTTGATATAATTGCATTTACTCAATAATTGCACCCACAGGCTGGCAGGACTGTTTTTTCCAATAACAATGTGGTGCCCCTGGTTATTAATTTTTTGATATCTTTTAATTTTTTTCTCTTTTACTAAATCTTCCTGCAGATTGTTAGTGGTTTCAAACTGAAATGAATGGGTACATGCACTATCACTGACTTATATTAGACAACTGGAAAAAGATTTATTTATTGCTACTGACAACAAATCTTGAAGCCACTTGGAAATTGACATAAATCCACATGATCGCATTGTCTGTCATTTAGTCCAGTAAAGGCCTGGCAAAAAAGATAAAAATATATTATTCTGACTTACAGTTAACATGAGAATGTAACCACTAGATTAGGTCAGATACAGAAGTTGTCTACCAGTTTTTATCAGCTTCTCTAGCCCCCTTTTTGGTCAGATTTGTGTGTGTACAGTCCTGGGGTGACTGAATGATGGTTTAGGTAGTTGACTCCAACAGAGTACCTGCAAACTCTAACCTCAACGAAAGGCAGATTTAATCCCTCTTCAATGGCTTTTACTCTGAAGTGTGCAGCAATCTCTGCTCTAATATTGGTTCTCTTGTCTGCACTAGTCGCTTTTCCAAAGACACAAAATGCTGTGATTCCCTTCAAGATAAAAAGACCCTATTCTGGCATTCGCTGCACTTGATTTCTACCATTAAATTACCACAGACTAACCTCACTTTACCACGATTCAAACCTAGAGATGTGCAGTGCTGATTTTTCCTTCAAAATGGTCTAGAGTAGTCCTCAAACTACCACAAATGATTCTCAAAGTGCAGAAGCTTGATTTATAAAATGCTACACAAATGTCTCTACCAAATTTGCCTCGACCTGCTGTTAATTTGCCACAAAAGACTCAGAACTGAGTTGTGCCCTTACCAAATTTGTCCCACAGTTAACCCTAAATGGGTGCTGAAATCAGCTCCAAGATCTTAAATCAATTTGTTAGCAAACACCAAATTGCTTGACTTGAAAATGATGACAATTTTCTAATTTAGTCCACACGTAATCCTTGAAATGGAATTACCTATGCAAGGGGTAAGGGCTTTCTTCCTAACCCTAGACAATTCTGCTCACGGGTTTAATCCTTGATGCTGAATCACTGAAATTGAAAAAACTGGATGCCAAAAATGAGTGCAACAGCTTGTAGAAATATCTCATCCGAATAGGACCCAAAGGACCTATTTTGGGTGCTGAAATTTGAAATTTTTTTATTCATTTTTTATTACTTTATTTTGTTACTATATAATACTGATATTAAAAAAACACTATTTTTAGTTAAAAATTTGGTGGGTCCCCAAAAGAGAGTAAAAACAAGAAAAATGCTCTCAAAAATATAAGAAGGAAAAAACCTCTTGTGAGGAAAAAGCCCCCCCCCCCGCAATAAGAGAGAATGAAGAGAGAAGATCAAGGGACAAGATGTCCCACACCCCCAAGTGAGCTCGCAAATGATGATACTTATTGTCAATGAAGGGTTTGGTGAAGATATCTACAACCTGCTCTGTTGTAGGACAATGCTGCAAATCAATGATTTGCTGCTGTATAAGCTCTCTGATGTAGTGCATATGGACTTCAATGCGTTTGGTTCACTGATTTTGAACCGGGTTCTTTGAGATTTAGATGGCACTCTGATTGTCACAAAGGAGGATAGTTGTTCGTGGCATAGTGAAGCTGAACTCAATCAAGATATTTTTGAATCCAAATAGTCTCAATTGTGGCATTAGGGGCTCCTTGATACTCAACCTCAATTGAAGAAAGAGCAATAGCATGTTGTTTCATACTTTGTTAACAAATGGGGCTTCAACCAAGATGAAAGTCATAGCTCGATGTGGACTTATAATCATCAAGATTGCCAGCCCAATCAAAATTTATATAGCCAACCAAGTCAAGTCTTGTACCTACTGCATAGTGAATCCCATAGTAATGAGCACCTTGTCTATAATGCAAAATGTGTTTTTCAACTTTCCAATGAAGCTCATGTGGTTCTTGCATAAAGCGTGAAACCATGCCAATTGCAAAAGAAATGTCAGGGCGAGTGTGAGTTAGAGGAGGCTCTCAACAAGTTGGCAATACAAAGTGGTATCAACTATTGGAGTAGAACACTTGGTCTCAAGCATGATTCCAGATAGAAAGGGAGTTGTAGGCTTACAATCAGCCATGTGGAACTGAGCTAGTATATCAAGAGCATACTTGGGCTGAGCAAGAGGGATCTTTGAAGAAGATTGTGTAATCTCAATTCCGAGAAAGTAGTGCAAAGGGCCCAAGTCAGTCATAGCAAATCTATCAGTCCGAGAAAGTAGTGCATACTTTGCCAATGATGGATGAAGAACTCCCTGTAATGATCAAGTCACCAACATAGAGAACAAGAAGCAAATGAGAGTCATTCTGTTGAATAAATGTAGACATTCAGATCCAAGTGGCATTTGGTGAATCTTGCTTAGAGAAGAAAGGAGTCCATCTTGGCATACCATGCCCTAGGGGCCTGCTTGAGGCCATAGATAGACTTCCTTAGCTTGCAAACCAAAGAAAATCCTAAACAAATCCTTGTGGCTGCTCCATGTAAATCTCCTCCTAAAGATTCCAGTGAAGAAATGCGCTCTTCACATCCATCTGATGTACAAACCAACCATGAGCTGCAACAATGGCAAGAGTCAAGCAAATGGAATTCATCTTAGCAATAGGAGTAAAGGTCTTTGTGTAATCAACATCAAGAACTTGTGAGAAACCTTTGGCCACAAGCCGTTTTTTGAACTTGTCTATAGTTCTATCTATTGCATATTTGGTCCGATAGATCCACTCACATCGAACCATTTTTCTTCCCTTAGGAAGAGGGACTAAGTCCCATGTCTGGTAACATCAAGGAACTATACTCTTCTTCCACTGTTGAATCCCACTCAGGGATTCCTAATGCTTCCTTAAATGACTCTGGATCAAAAGCAGAGGCAATATAAACATTTGGAAGATGTTGATGCTGTGACTGAGTCCTTCGAGTGTTTGAAGGATTCCCAAGAAAGGTCCCTATTGACTATAAAGTTTGTCGAGCACAACGAGGCATTGAAAAAGATTGGGATGAAGGACGAGAATTCTCAACCTCAGAGTGTGAACCCTGTGGAGGTGATATCTTGCAAGTTAGAGGTGGGATAGAATCATCCAAGTCACTGTCATTTGAGTCCACTATGAAGGATGAGGAGGATTAGAGGCCAATCTAGGAGAGATTTCCTCAAAATGAACACTTCTCTCGATGAAGAGTTCACGTGTCTGTGGATCCAAGGGCTTATACCATTTGACACTGTTTGGACATCCAACAAAGATCCTAGGCCTGCTTTGAGGTTCCAAAGCCTTGCGTATCTCTGGAGGAATGCATGCCCAAGGAGGAGAGCCAAAAACTTGAAAATGCCTCACAATTGGTTTCCTACCACACCAAGCCTCAAAAGGAGTCATACCTTTCAATGCCTTGTGGGGAACACGATTCTAAATGTGTAGCACAATTAATGGCTTCAGCCCAATATTCTGGACCAAGAGAACGCTTAAGATCTATTGTGGTGACTGGTGTGTATGCAACTGAATGCTTAAGATCTATCCCTTCAAGAGTACATACTTTCTTGACATTCTTGACCGTAATTAGTGCGTAAAACCTTGACATACATACTTTCCAACTTCTCAGAATGAGCCTTGAATTTTTGAGACTTGTCAAAGACTTCATTCTTCTGGCGAAGAAAGTAGACCCAAGTGTATCTAGAGTAATCATCAATGAATGCGAGTACGTAGCGAGACTTACTGAAAGACAAAGCTAGAAAGGGGCCTGTGAGATCACTGTGAACCAACTGAAGGACTTTTGAAGCCCTCCAAGGCTTCCCTTCATCAAAATTCTCTTTTGGATGCTTATCCATAGCACAACCTGGACATGCACCATCTAAAAAGCTGATTTGAGGGAGACTTGTGATCATATTCTGTGAGCTGAGCTGCTGAAGGTAGTGGTAATTAAGATGGCCAAACTGCTCATGCCATAGCTTACCGAATTAGAATGAGTGAGCGATGCTGTAGAAGGAGATCGTGGCACAAAGTGGGAGAATGCATATAGCTGAGGCTCATGATTAGCTTGTCCCACTGCAACCAAGGCATCATCCTCAAGATCTTTGATCACTACCATATCAGGAAAAAATCCAACTTTCTTACCACTCCCAAGATGAGTGATTTGGTAGACTGGAAGAAGTTTGGTACACAAGTCAAGAACACAAAGAACATTTTCAAATGATCCATTATCTATGTCCATTGTCAACCGAACCTTTCCCAACTACTTCCACTTGAGTATCATCACCTGTAAGAATCTGTGGCACTGTACAAGGCTCCAACAAATTAAACTGTTCTCTATCAGAATCCTTGTGATGTGTAGCACTTGAGTATCCATTGCTGTGAAGATTCTTTGGCTGCAACAAGTGCCTGCCCTTTCTCTTTCCTTGATTCGGAAGAAGTGGAAAGAGATGCTTCCTGTTTGTAGGAAGATGGCAAATTGATGTGGTTTTTCTTGATAATGTTAGTGAACTCATCAATTTGCCTAGCATGGCAACAATGCTCATCATGACCAACTTTCTTGCAGTATGAACAAGTTGGTCTTTCCTATGAATTCCTTTTCTTGAAAGAGGATGAAGAGTCTCCTTGTGTAGGAGAAGAAGATTGTGTTCTATCTTTGTGTGGTTTGTTCTTTGATTGCTTCTGTTTCTTACTAGATCCTGACCCATGACCTGCCACAAAGCTTGTGACTTGGATGACTTGAGAATACCTGTGGTGATCGACTTTCTTTGTTCAAGCATCAACATCTGTAAATGAATCAAAAAATGGTGTAGTATAAGGGACAAAACAGCACTTATTAGAGTTATTCCCAAAATCAGTTAATTTACTCTTTCCACAAATCATTTATAATTTAATTGCTGAGTAGACTCCCTTTTGTCAGCACCTTATCTACATCTGTATCTAAAGCGCTAAGCATAATCATGGATCTCTAGCAATGAAAAATTCATGTAAAAGATTTTATCCTGGCAATGACTTTTTTCATAGGATTGAAGCAACCCCAAGTGTTGGTATTCCTTATTACAACTGTGCTCAATCTTTGAAAAGTCAATACTGATTTTTTTATAAAATTTGCTGTGATATGAAGCACAAAGATCTCCTCTTTTCCACAGATGTGTCCCTGGCCTTCAAACCTCCATCCCTATCCTCAATGGCATTTCGGGTACGACGGGACAGCAGGGGATGTGCCCTAGCTGTCCCTAAAATTCTTCAACTCTTTGAAACATTTCCAAAATATGTTACAGAAATAGGAATGCGAGGGGGACGTTTCACTGTCCCTGAGATGGCAGTATAACAGCAATAAAGTTAATCATGACAGCAGTGACAGCGGCAACAGTAGTATAACAGCAATAAATATATCATAATTCAAATTTATAGGTAATGACATAAGTTTTATAACAGTTAGCAACAACAATAATTTGGATTTCTGATTTCATTGCTCAAAAATGTTTCAAACTCCAAAATTCTCGATATTGTATTGGAGTCAGTTATTGTTGTCAGTTGCAAAAGAGATTAAAGGTGCATTGACCATGGTCTGGTACAGAGAAGTATTGTGTGAGAAGTGTAAGAAACAATTATTTTTGGAATGTGGTTGGCATGCAGGCTTCTGCAGACATCAGCCAACATCATTTTAATGGTGTCATGTTGTACTGCTGCTGTTAAACTGCTGTCCGTTAACCTGTAGAAATTTGAGGATTTTTCTCTCTATGTATTTTTAAAAATTTCATGTACATATTATTGCCATCCTTAAAATTGACTCTTGGAATGATATCTCTGAAACACGTCACCTGCCATCCCACCATCCCCATCCTGGAAATGCTATGGAATATAGAAGATCTCTCATTGTTTATCTTTTTGAGTTGAAATTGGACTAGTTCATTTTTTTTGGTAAATGTATATATCTCTTAGCAGCGTATTTCATATTTTTTTCTGTAATAGTTAGAGTCAAATATCTAACCATTGGTTTGTATCAAGGGCTTCTTTGAAGGTCAGGAAAGTAACCATGATTTGCAGAATGACTGATGGTTTTGTTATTTATCTGTTTCAGGAGTAAAGGTTTGACGTAAGGGGGATGCAAAGTTGTTAATCTTCACTATTCTTTTATGCCTGTTTGAAGACGGTTAAATTACAGTCAAGGAAGCCTAGACCTCATAATTTCAGTGGTTATTCAGTGTACTGAGATAATTTGTTTTAGGCCCTAGGGAAGTGTTTTTTATGTTGACAATCACTCTAGAACCCTACTAAGTTGTTCAATGAAATATTATATTATCTAATGGTAAGTTTTTATTGTTAAAACTTCTGATACTGTTGTCTGTTGAGTTGCAACAAGAGAAAAGCACGCATTTGCACATTATTGATTCACATCTTTCTTGAAATGTGTATCAAATTTGTCACATTTTCATGGAATTATTCCCTGATGTTTATGAATGGATATGCTGCTTTTTGGTGTCCTTTTGCTACACGTTTCCCTAAATTGTGCTTTTTGGATTTGGGATACAACATAAGCATCGATTAAATCTAATGTGACATTAACTGCTCTTGTTTGTATTATTCTTTTATGAGTTCTGAAGAAGGCAGACCTGGTGAATAATGCAAGATGTCGTAACTCCTTAATTCGTCAATTTTTTGGTAGACTATGTTTCCAAATATATCACAACACATTATTTCAGCAGGCAATACATATTATTAATTATTTTAATCAATGAATCTTGCTCTGCCATCTGGGAACTTGTTTCAGATTTACATCTATTGAAATTCGTTGCAGACTTGTAGTAGGTGTATCGAGCCATATAGAACAAGCATCACTCCTCTGTTTTGTGTTACAATTCAGTTGGTCTCCAAAAGCTTAGGGAGTAATTAAATGCATGAACTTTCTTCCCACTTCTTTAGAAATCCATTTTGCTTTGCTATGCGAGTACCTTTTTTAACCTATCAACCTTGCTTTGCTACACGAATACCTTTTTAAACCTATCAACCTTACTAAATGCTCACCTTCTTGTTAAGGACAAAAAATGCTATTCTCTAGGTCTACTTGTTCCTTAGTGCAAAACCATCCATTTTGGGAAAACAACATTCTCCTCTTCATTTAACAAAAAATACTCAAGTGAACTTGTCAAAACTGATTATAGCGAAGATCATATATCTAGGCAAGTCTACTTTGAAAGCATTATGACCTGCCCATCCTATAATCTCAACGGATTGAGCTTTCTCAAAATGCCTTGACACCTCTCTTTACCCAAGTACACCCATCCTTTGTCACTAAGTAGTGCTAGTACTTGGCCTAAAACTCCTTTGAGTCTTTCTTGGTATTGAAAAAGGATTTGCTAATCTTGTCAATAAATGTAGGTTTCCATCTTTGTACTTGTTTTTTCCATCCTTTATCTTGACTACACTAAACAACATCAAAAGACTTGGAGCCAAGGAACCATAATGTGTAAAGAAAGAGAGACTAGGAGCCAAGGAACCATAATATGTGTAAATAAAGAGAGACAAATTTGTAGAAGAGTGAATAGAATTATAAAATTGTTATATGTAAACTGATGCCAATCCTCTGCTTTAGGATATTGTTGAATGTGACAATGAAGCGATTCTACCAATTTAATAACCACTACTCTATATGTCCATCCATTTGGGAATGGAAAGTTGTAAACACGTCATCCATTTTACACGGTAAGGTGCACCAAAACTTGCTATAAACCTTGTGTCTCAATCTAAAATGATATTTTCTAGAAGTACAAGTGAATCCACATATGTATAAAAAACATCTTAGCTTTATCATTCTCGATTACTGTCTTCTTAGAAGCTATAAGTATGCACATTTTTGAGAAATGATCTGCACCAAGAAAAAATACTCATTTTTCATGCTTCATATTTAGCAAACCACTTTAAGACTCCATGAAGATGCTTCCAAAAGTCTTTTAGGCACCAACAATGATTGCTACACCCCAAGATTCCTTTTGTTGGTCTAGCTAATGATACACATTTGGCAACTTCTTATAAACTTGAAGGCCTTTACTCAAAAATAAGAGAAATATATGTATTATTGAAGGTTTGCATCTATCTTAAAAAATTGAAAGTGTCTAGAAGCTTGTAAGATATGTGCCTCTCATTTGAGTATAAGGCTTCTTTCTTTTGTTTGATAAAAATTAGTTTGTTTGGTAAAAATTAGTTTCTTTAACTCAAAGTTATTATGCTTAACTTTATTGCCAATTGATACACACCACTAAAATATTTATCTTGTAATAAACTTCAACATACACCTCTATATCATGGTTACTAGAAGAAGGGGAAAATGATTGAGCAAGCGGTCACCGAAAGAATTTTTAAATCCCAACTTAAACTAATGTGTACTAAATGTGAGAATATTAACCTAGAATTTATTTTCTTTCATTGCACTAATCCATCTAAAATTGATCATAAACTAAAATATAACAGTAAATACAATAATAACTAGATATATTAAATTTTTAATTTAAATAGATCAATTGCAAGAGTTAGGAAATAAAAATATGTTTCGCTAGAGTGCTATAATTTTGAATGTCTATACAAGAGGAATAAAGGAGCTTGTGGAGTGCACTAAGCATATTTTAACACTATGTGTCTTGTGCAAGATATATTACTAAAACTAGGGGCTGGTGTAGACAAAACTCTAAGGTTGGTGCCAGTGCAGACATTAGAGTTGCATTTGGGCGCTAGAATAGACACTTTTGCATATTGCAATTCATCTAGATAAATTACAAACTAGTGCCAAAGACCTCTACCTTATAATCCTAAAATTTCGTGAATGATCTACCGCATTTGTTGGTTCCAAATCCACTTAGTTTGAATTTTTTAGATTTTCCGCATTTAAGTTAGGTGACACAAAAATGAGTTAGGTCATGTGGGAGACTACCTTAGTGAGTCCCCAATTTGATATAATTCAACCTTCATTAAAGTTGTGGAAAGATTGGATGTATGTAATCCTATTAAAGGTGTTTATGGTATGTGCATGATGTTGTAGCTACCAATAAACCCTAGGAGGATGCCTATTGCTTAGATAGTGTATGCTTGGGCAATGGAGAGTACAATAGAAAATGGAGATGTTACTAATATGTGCAGGAGAAGGAATTAAGAAGAGTTACATGTACAACAAGGGTTTTAGAAAGGAGATTTAATGACAATAGGAGATTGGGTGAGAGGGATTTGGAAGAAGGAAGACCCTAGGATCTAGGAGAAAAATTGGCATCTAATGATGAAGGGAAGGATGGGGATCACCAAGGGAGGCTCAAGAATGATGGATTTTCAAGTTTTATCCCTAATGAATGAGTATGAGAGATTTGAAAACTTAGTACAAACTATTAACTTAGTATGTAGAGAGTAAGTGAGAGGGTTATTCTTGTTGTTAGGAATAAAAACAAGATTGGCATTTTTATCTTGAAATTAGATGACCTTTTGAATTTAAATTAGGGAAACATTAGGTTAGGGTTTTCAATACTCCAAATTGGGAACCAAACAAAGAATTTAGGGCATAGGGTCTAGTTGTAATTTGTCCTCTCTAGCTCCTAGGTGTAACTTGTCTCAAAATTGAATTTTGTTTGGAGAATTCTCAGGTTGATTTCAGGTGTGAAAATAGGTCTAGAGGCAACACAAAATACATTGGTGATGGTTTTAGACCAACATAAAGGTAAAATGAGTCCTAAAACTATCCATGGGGGTGAACACCAAAATGAGTGGACACATAAGGTGAAAGTTGTGAAGTAGACTATTTCTCACCTCATAAATACCCCACCCTTATGCTTGATGATGATATGAAATCATTCTAAGAATTCCACTCACTTGTAATGACATGACTATTGCAACTTTATTTGAGCTTGCATATAGTACAATAGTTGGTGATTAATATGTAAAATTGGCTTTTTGACCACTAGATATTGCTTCCGCTTATTCATTGCTAAAACTAGATCTTTGTTGTTCTATAATTCACTAGAGCCCCTCTGATCATTTCATACTGGTAATGAACAAGCCTACCTTCTCGAAGCAACAATACATCCATTCCATAATTGTTTACAGTGGTTTCAACTTTGAATGGTTGTTGAAGATTCATGAGTGTTAGAACCAACACTATGCTTATAGTGTGCTTAAGATCATCTAAAGTTTGCTAATGTTTACTTTCTTAATACAAATTGTTATCGGCTTCCTAATAATTGCATGCAATGGGGCATTGTTTATATTGGAAAATATTTTTACACACTTGAAAATGTATTGAGTTGCTCCTATGAGAGTCCTTCCTTTAGAGATAGTGTTGGGCTTTGGCCATTTCAATATGACTTCAACTTTGGAGAGGCACATCCTTACCCCTCCATTGCTAACACAGCCTAAGTACACCAACAAAGTCCTTGCAACTTTCAATTTTTATCATTCAACAAAATCATGTTATTCATAATTTCATGTTAGGAAAGGTGTTTCAACTTTGCTTCTTATGATAAAATTACAAAGTGCAATTTTTTGGGTTATAAATAGAAGCACTTTAGTTTTGGGCTATAGTTGGTTTTTGGCTAAAATAAATATTTTTCATTGTTTGACATTGCTAAGGGTGGTGTTTATTGTTTGGTTATCTTTGAGCTCTACAATTTGTTAAAAAATGGGGCTAATTGGCTTCTTGAATAAAAATTTATGCTTCTAGAAGTTTGCGTAGGAAATGTAAAATTGTGTTGGACATATAAAAGAGTTGTAGGGGGAAGTTATACTTGTTGACCAAGTTATGATGTGTGTTGTGACACAAATATTTGTTTGGAGATAATGAAACCAAAATGGAATACCCATTTTGGCGATTGAATTGCAAAAAGGTTATGATAGGTGGAAGGTACATGCAATTTTCAGCTTGTGAACTCATCTAGAAATGTATAGTTTGGGTCCTAGTTTTTGGGTGGTTTTAGCTCATGGTTTTCTAATTACTGTTTGATGGCTTCATATATTTTATCTCCTATATATTAGGTGTTTGAAATAGAGTTTATGTGTAGAGTCTGGAAAATATTGTTAAGCTATAGAATTTTATCCAAGTATCTGGTTGGTGATACTAATGTGAAGGCTTTATGTGCAAGTAGATTGTAACCATGTTTATGAACAATACATTGGATTGCTTTAGACTAGGTTTTTTCACTCGAAAGTGTATTAACCATGTAGACCTGTGTTATAGTAGATTGTTTATTTTACATTTATATGTGCTTCTTCTCTATATAGTCATTAAAAATTTGATACTTGTGCAATGCTTTCTTCAAGTTTTAGTGTAGGGAGATCTTTTTGTGGACATTACTTCCTTTCATTTCAAAGATTTTGTCAAGATGTGAGACACACCCGTTATGTGTTTGATTGAACACTAATCCTTTATTGAAGTTTAATATGACACTTAAATCCATCAAAGGTTTCGATACCCTCATTATTTTAGCTTATAAAAGTGGTTGGAGCATTACAGAATCTAAATGTTAACACCAACCACTTGAAGAAATCTTGCTTTATCTTGAAAGTTGTCTCCATATTTGTCCTTATTGATTCTAAGTTGATGATAACTTGGTTTAAGGTTCAATTTGGTCCCCTAAAGCAAAATCAAAAGCCAACAACAACATAGAAGACATCTTATAAAACATGAAAAAACCTGCGTTGATTGAAGTAAACATTTTAGAATTCAATCATCACAACTTTTGTTAATTTTTTGCAATGTGTTATCTACCAACATTTCCCTCAAGAAAAAATAAAAGCATAAGGCAACATTGTAGACATCTTACAAAACAATATAGAAACATCTTCTATCAACATTTGCCTCCAGAAAAAATCAATAGACAATACAAAAAAAACATCTTATATAACATGAACTAAACAAGAACATCTTGTATAACAGGAGCATCATGCATTGATGTTCCTAATAATAGTATTGTCAGGACTGTTGTTTTTCATAGGCGAAAAGGTAAGTCTTCTCCCCACCATAATCTTCTAAGTTGCGTTGTTGGTGATTCTTCCCACTCTTGAGTTTGGATCCTAGATTTCTGCTATTGTGTTGTTGATGGCTTGATAGGCCTTTTAACAGTGTTCTTCTAACCTCTTATTATTGGCTTGTTTGACCTGAGCTTGTATAGGGTCAACACCCTTGTTTTGTTGTCTCGTCTTTTTTACAGCCCGTAAGTTGTTTGTATATAGGTTCAACACCCTTGTTTTGCTGCTTATTATAATAAAAAGCCACATTATAAATCAATAAATGGATGAATTCAAAGGACCTAAATTCGAGAGACATTTTAGATTTTTTTTTATAAAAAATGAATTCCTAACATAGCAAGTCAAATCTAATAATTTATATACACTAATAACATTAAATTAAGAAGCTACTTTAGTTGGGGTGCACAGTAGTGGTGCCAGTTCTTTGATCTTGGCTCTTGGCTCTTGCTATTTTATGTGCTCTTGGTGACGTTTCTTGTCTCAGTGACCAAGTTGATGATGATGTTGTCTCCTCGGCTCCAACTTCTACAAGTATTGGTTAAGTGCTTTTGTTCTTCACTCGTGTTGGGTTATGGCCATTGCTTTTGATTGGCCATTATATAATTTTGGTTTTTGTAGCCATTATTTGAAGTTATCATGGTATTTGCATCTTGCAAGATTGATTCATGAAGGTTCATATTGAGTTGTGATCGATTTTTATGGGATTTTGATAATTTTTTATATTATGCCACCCTTGTTACAGTTGTGTCCAATTTATTGGAGGTTGGCTTAGTTGTAAATATTTTTTATCATTAATATATCAATGACTCTAGCAAGTATCTCTTATTCGACTCTATTACCATCAAATTTAATGTTGCTTCCACTTGCTCTTGAGGTGATTGCTTGATGTTTGGCTACTTTAGGTAGATGTTCTTTTATTTCTATTGCACCTATAGATGGGCCCTCTAAGGGGGAATCTCCCATCCTTCTCGTAGATCTAAAGAATCAGAATATAATATTTATTGGATTATGTAAAGATGGAAGACAAATCTCTCTTCCAATAAAACACTAGAGTGAAGGGTATGATATTGAAGAAGTAACGTTTTGAATATTTTAGGCTTGATTCATGAGCACTCTTTTGTGCCAAGCAACTTGGATGTAATTATGTTGGTTTATGCTTGGCAACTAGATTGTAGTTGTGCTTTATTCCCATCTTGGAGGTTGTTGTTTATGCTTTGAGTTTCTTTATAATGTACACGGTTTGTGGTCTCTTAATTTCCCTTTCCCTTAATATTAAACATTGCATGAAAGTATCCCTCATAGAAGATTTTGAATAACATAGATTTTATTAAATTTAATTTATATTTTCTAATCAATGTGGGTTCATTATTTAAAAATAAAAAATAATAATAATATATACATAAAAAATAAATAAATAATAAAAAGAGAGAAAAATAAGATGCTTCTCCAAATTAATGTCTAAATTAAAAGAAGAAAAAAATAATTAAATTGGGATTATACAAAACAATTTAAGAAAAAAACAAGTAAATTGGGATTATACAAAACAAGTTATGCATTACTAAAAAAATCTAAATTATAATAATTTGAATAAACAATTAATAATAAATAAATATTCTACCAAAATTGAAAATAATAATGGTTTTTTCTCAAATATCAATGTTAAATACCAATGTTTAAGAAGTTGTGAAGATGTTATGTTGAAGACCTAATTAAATTATTCTATATGAAAAATATTCTCATTAAAAAATAGTAGAAAGAAACACAACTCTATATAGAAAATTCCACATATCATTAGTTTACATTATTTTCAAATTCTTAATAGTTTCTTGGTATAACTAAAAGAAGATGTTCTTTTTCAAATTGTTGATTTTCATGGCCCTCTTAGTCCTTAAAATGAGAGACATCTCTTTTCACCCACACTACCTCCTCCAATCCTACTTTTCCTCCCAACTTACCATTTTAATTTCTTTACTATCACTTCTACCCCACCACCCTTCTTATCACCTTTCTTTATATTTTCACCATTTTCATGCTCTATTCTTGTCCCTTTCAACCTCTTCGTCATGATCTCCCACCATAATTCAAACATGTTTCTTCCTTCTCTCCCATCCATTTAGGAAGCTAACACCTTTTGTCCCACTAAGGACCATGATGCTGACTATTAGCACATGGAAATCCAAATGTACCATCGTAGTGCCTCTCACTTGTATGTCCTTGAAGATGATCATGCTACTGTTCTCCAATGCATCAACCTTATTGACCATGCTACTGTTCTTTCTCCTTCCTCTTCAACTATTCCTTCTTAGTTTCTCATGTTTCTTCCACACCCTCTATTTCAAACTTGTTCCTTGTACCTCTCCACTCTATCAACTTGAATGATCTCATTCTCTATTTTTTTCTTCTTCTCATAGTTCCTCTACAATAATTGGTCCCATGTTTACTCTTATATTCCTTATTTTTTTGTGACTCTCTTCCTTTCATAGTCCTTCCCAATATTTCTCCCCATCTCTTTCTGTCATCCAACCCTACCACACTTACACTTTCAATATACCTTTGAATCCTCCTTAATTTCCACTCCACCCCCTTATTTTCTTTCTATGCATGGTATGCTTATGCCTCTTTCCCTTCATTAATATTCTTCTAATTTTGAACCCACTGTATAACATATATTACATCACCTTTAAGCAATGCAAATTAAGATGAATTCTTTCCCTTGTAGATATGTCACCAATTGATTTGCACCACAACTCCCACTTTATCCAAATACTATTCTCTCTCTTTTTCCCCTACATTCATCACTCCCTATTTTGAAATGTTTAATGATTAGGATGATACAACAATTCATGTGCAATCATTGAATGCCACATGTCTAAATGTTTTTTAAGAGGTTCCCTTGCTAAAATTTTAACTCTTAATTACTACACACTTGGGTAGTTTTGTTCTCTCCCACACATTTCCATATGCTCTTTTTCTAACTTGCATATTCTTTTATCCAACACTTTTAAGTCAACATCAATTTGGAAGTTAACTTCATTCACTTGCTACAACTTAAGCAAGGACCTGCTAAAAAAGAATTTTTTATACATTTCCAATCCTTTCTTGTAAAGATGCACTGTCATTGCCTAACAATGAGAAACAATATCTCTTCATTAATAATTTATTATTACCTACTAAATATAAGGTCTTATTTGATTAGTATGCATCATATTTAAACTTTATGATAGTATTCTAAATTATGAGAGTAAGCTTCTAGATGCAATTCCCCTTTCTTATAATCTCGCTTCCTCTTGTTATTCTCTACAACCTTCTCCTTCTCCTTCCAAATTCTCAAAATCACTCTTCAGTAATAATGCCTCCTCAACCCAAAGCATTTCAAAAACTAGAAACAAATTCAATATTAACCACATTGATCCTTCCCCCTTTTTTGATGTCATATTCTTCAAGACCTCAACCTACTGCGCACTTCACTTTCTTATTGAATCCCTACTATCTACTATAAAAAAAATGCATTACTTTTAACCTTATTATAATCCCTCTTATATATCCCTTGGGTACCTCTTATACTTCCAACGAGGTACAATTATTTTTCCTTATGTACATTTCTCAATATGAAAGATGAGACATTTTGATACATACTTTCTTAAGGTACCAATTGCCATGATGTTCTTAGTGAGCATTGGGATCAACCTTAGGATCAGCGGGAGCAACAATAGTTCCATCAATGTAATGAGTTAATCATTTTTCCATTAGTTTACTCCACGCATCAATTTTCCAAGTAGAATAATTATGTGGAGTTAAGAGAGGAAACTTAGGAGAACCCATAGCAGAAAAATGAAAGAACACAAGAGACACCCCGCAAAATTCACTCAATCAAAGTACCCCCCCCACCCCCCCAAGAAAAAATTTAAAAAAAATGAAAAAAAAAATGATTATTTTGGCACTTTATATGTAGTTTGTGTACAATAGGCCACTTGCAAACAATGGCATAGTGGACTTCTGATTTTTTTTTACAACTTGTCCTAATAGGCTTAGAACTATAATGCAAAAGACCAAAAAGATAGATTTATGCAATACAAGTGCCAAATTGGCCAAAAGAAAACATGTTGAAAGTACAATTTCCACTCAAAATCACTACAAACTGATAGTTGAATATGAAAGTAGACAAAAAATCATGCACTTTAAAAACAATGGCACTTTAAAGGAGTTCATATGAGTCTAAACGGAGTCCTAAAAGTTGCAGAAACAAGGATTGGACAGGTACAGTCACCAAAAACTTAATTTTTTGAAAAATTTGTCCACCCAAATAAGAAAATAACACCTCCACGTGAAAGTACATGAAAAATTAGCCCAAATAGAAAAAACTTGCACTAAAAAAGGAGTCAAAATGAGCAAAGATATAAGCATTTGAAGTCGAACTACAAAATCAAAAAGTTCAATGAGAGGGGGTTGATAAATTTTTTTTAAATGATGATGTCATTAGTCTGCGAACTTAAATTTGATGGTCGTATGACCATCACAAAATCGTCGCACCCATTCTGGATGACTGTATGGATGATGACATCAGTAGATGACGTGGCAGAATTTGATTGGGTCTGTATAATGACGTGGCAGATTAGGTGGTGTTCGTACTCTATCTATGTGGTGGGTGATGTGGCGGTGAGCAAACTACTGACTGTGTCTATGACTGGGTCCTGTGTGACCGAACTGGTTGTCATAGTGTGGAGAGTGCAACCCATGGGCCAATGGCTGCTTGCCACATGGCGGGCGCGAGTCTCAGTAGAAGGCGTTGGGGCGGCTGCTAGAGGCGATTGGCGATAGGAGAAAACTGGGAGTCAAAGGAGTTGGCTAGCGGAAGAAAACTCCACTGGTGGTGAGCAGTGGCGGCCTGGCTGGGTGGTGGTGTCGGGAGCCCGGTGCGGAGGTAGTTGGAAGAAGAAGTTCCAGCAGGAGACGCCGGTGGGAGATGAAACAGTCGGAGGAAGATAGAGGCGATGGTCGAGAGTAATAACAAGGGTGTCGGCGAGGGCTGTGCTCAGGTATGGTCCCTGTAGATAATAATGCAGGCAAGGTACGGTGGTGAGGAGGGGACCCCCCTAAATATTATATATATATATATATATATATATATATATATATTTTTTTTTTTTTTTTTTTTTTTTTAAATAAAATTTTCAAATAGAAGTTTTAGACAAATATAAAAATTTTCTGCAATTAAAAAAATGGAAATTAAAATAAACCCGCAATTTTTTTTAATTTTTAACCTTTTTTTTACAAAATCCATACCGTACCACCCAAATTGGGCAAAAATTTTCCTCCAAGCCCCGAAATTGACTTTCACCAAAATAGGCCAAATTTATACTCAATTTATGGAAATGACCACCCGGATGCAATGGTGAGGTCGGATCTGGTCTAGGACACCTCTATAAGATACTACTACTCAAATCTGCCTCTTGACCTCCTTAAAAAACACAATAAAATCTCCAAAGGCTATGCAATGGCTGCTCCAACCGCTCTGATACCATGTGAGATTATGCTTGAAGCAACTTGCTTATAAAGGCAAAGCTAAGAGACAAGAGAACACACAAATATGACATGTGGCTTAATAAGATGCAAGGGTAGGTAGGGGTGGGTAGGAGAAATAGAAAAATATTCCACATGAGGTGGACCACCCACCGGAGGTGGAATTATAATCCCACAATAAGTGGATATGATAAAGTAACAACAAGATCACACCATAAAAGGTGGAAATTCTCCTACATACACACTCCCAATGTATGCACATCTCCTTAAGTGTCTCATATGCAAACTACAATGGTATGCATGTACCTAAGTAAACTTAAGTAAAGTGTAATTATATCCAAAATGAATAAATAATTACACCAACAGTTGCCAACATCATTTTTGGTGTTGTTTTCAGTTGATAGTTTTTTACTATGTTAAGGGTTAGCGCCCTAGTTAACGTTGCTTTACTAATAAAAAACAAGTCTTTCCCCAAGTTAAATGTGACATTATTTTCTTTTTCTATTTCTTCTCATATTAACTTCTTTACACTTTGATTAACCATTTTCTCTGAGGTTTTTAGGAATTCAAGAAATGTATCATCCAACTTGATTGTGATGTTTGATAGATCTAATCATATTGTTGGACTTTTGGCAAGATACAATAGGGTTGGAGCCTTCATGCTTTAATAGTCCTCTACCAATGATTTCTTAGATCTTCCATACTCTTCTATGCTCCTCTCCAAATTTGTTAGAATTTGTCCTTTTTCACAATGTATTTCATTTTTTTTGGAGTCTTATATTCTTATTTTCTAATTTCTTTCTCTCTCTCTTTTTCGATAACACACACCTTGGCATGCTCGACGACACCCAAATTGATATGCTCATTTATCGTTCTCTACACTTTCCAATCTCCTACAATATTTTTCTTTCGTCTCAATGTTCTATTAGCCTTATTTCCTTACTATTTGGGCTTACTGTGTTAACTATTTTTGTCAATTCAATTTCCTCTTTAAAATCAATTGATTTCTTCTTGTCTCTTTTTGCTATGGGTCTTTTTGTTTGGTGTTACATTACTCCTTCATCTCTTCCCATGGTAGTTATAAGGTAACTTCTTTCTATAGGTCACATCCTTTTAGGGATTCCTTCTGGAGATCCCCCTTTCCATTCTTTATCCCCTTGGTGCTTAACCCCCTCTCATGAGGTTGGCACCAAGGAGATAGTACCACAATTTACGACATAATTTTTATTTCTTCTCATTCTTCTATCCGAATTGAATCTTGAAATTTGAATTTTCTCCTTACCTTCCTCTATACAACTTAACCAAGGTGCTAGCAACAAAACCAATGTTAGAAATAAAATGGGGGAACATAGACCAAAGTATTGAGCCCCAAGTAATTCTATGTGTTGTATTCATACCCAAAACTCAATCAGACAAGAGGGATAAAGAGTTAGGCCTGAATGTGCATTAACTAGTAAATATAATGAAATCAATAAAAAATTAATTACCATAAACCATAATACATAATAAGTATAACTTCATATATATATATATATATATATATATATATATATATATATATATATATATATATATATATATATATATATATATATATATATATATATATATATATATCATCATCATCATCATCATCATCTCATTACATTATATATCATCATCATCATCTCCTCATTACATTCTTCTATTTTTATATATATATATATATATATTCTTCTATTCAATCATCTTTTATCTCATCTTAGCCTTTATGACTATCTCTATTACATTGTCCTATACAAATGTCTAGCTAGTGGGATGTGTCCCTTACATTCTACTATTATTATGGATGATGCCTCTTCATGTAGAAGCTCAACAACCTCCTTGTGGTGGTTTGTAGTAGGATCTTGTGACTGTTCTGGCATTTCCTTTCCTTGCCAACAAAGGGTGCAATGTCAAAGTAATAAATTTTTCGCTTCTTTAGGTTAGAGCCTACATATATACATAAATAAATTTTCTCAACATAATAATAAATCTAATCTTATAGATCTTGTGTTAATAGAATCTACTCCTTTTGATGCTATACCTAATACTTTGTTTTTTCTACCCCCACCCTCTCTAGTTAGTCCATCCTTGTTTCCCTTCTATGTGTGTATTGGTGCTCTTGATGTACATTACTCTTCATCTTCTACTCCTCTTATCACTTTTTGTCTTTTAGATTTATTCTAATGGTTATCACAGTCCTCCATACATCAGGGTTTGTCAATTCAAGGAGTTCCTTTGGTATCCTTGTTGGTCTCACTTTTTTATTTCAATATAATTATTGAGGAATTATCATATAATCATCACTTTCAATAGAAATCATATTTCAATATATGGGGTTGCATAAAATGCATTAATGTAACCTTTATTGATACCTTAGGATGCCTAATTCTTCATATTCATATTTTTCAAAATTATTGCTTAATCTTTGTCACATAATTATTAGTGTTCTTCTAGGTTGTTTGTAGGTTTACCAAGCCCAAGCCATTGTCTTTTGTCATTCACTAATGTTCAAAAATCATGCATGATAATGAGGGGGTGACCATCTTCAATCATAAGTACCAACCTTTTTCTATGTAGGGGAATTTCACTATTGACTTCTCATTAACAAACAAATAGGGCCTTCGTAGGAGTATCATTATTTGATCTTTGGCTTGTGTAAATGCTTTGAAGAACAAGCTTTTATTTACATTAGTAATCCCAATCCTTTTAGGTATCCCTCTTAAGTGTCTTATTCCTCACCTACATATGGTTATTTGTCCCACCATTCTAACCCTATTGCTATTTCTTCTCTTCCTTCCACCTACACCATTGCTACTTCTTCTAGAGTTGGACTTAAAACTAAAGCACCTTCTCCTTCCCCTATTTTTTTTGTAGTTCCTCCACCTATCTTAACCACACAGAATATTTCTTCTCTTCCTTCCACCTACACCATTGCTGCTCCCTCTTAGAGTTGAACCTAAAATAAAACACCTTCTAAAGTGCTTGTTGGTGTTTCCTAGTCGTGTCCTATTTGTTTTGGCGATCCGCATTGATCGTTGTGCGAGCTTTTGGTGATTTCTATGAACCGATAATGATTTTCATGTTATGCGGTATTTCTGGTGATGTAGCGTGTTGCGGTTGATCTTGGCGGGATTTCCGGTGGATGTGATCGTTTGGTAATTTGAATTAGGTCCATTCTATGTAATGTAAATCATAATATTGGTCCAATGGTCGATTTTTGTATCGTACAATGTAATTTTTGTAATTGAGAGTTGAGAGTTTAGTCGACCTTGTTATCAAGATTGATGATTTGTATATATAGGTGAGATGCTTATGTAATTTAGGTGCCCGTATTATGTCTACATTATCAGAGAGAGGTGATTGTGCAAATAAGAGAGTTATCATTTGATGAAGTGTTGAGGTGAGATTGGTGTTGCAAAGCAAGCAATTGTGCTTAACCGAAACTGTTATCAGGCATTTGTAGATGCTATCATTGCAGTTCATTCCTTCTCGATTGTAGTCCGAATCATATTGTAAGTTAGTGAGACTTCCCTGAGGGTTGTAACCTTTCAGGCATATATCTTTTGAGCAGTGAGCTCTAGGCAATGTGCCTGAATGCATGTGCAGACCACATTGCAATATTTTCACATAGTACTGTAGAGTATCATCTTACTGTGGGTAGGTTCCCACTGTAGTTTTTCTCTTTACCAGGTTTTCCACGTAAAAAATATTGGTGTTGTGTGTTGTGCTGTTAATTTGGTTATCTGCTATTGCTGCAGTCTATCAGTTTATGTTTTGAAGTTTAATTTGCTGTAATCCGGTGAAGACTATAAATACTAATAAAATATACTGAGAGAATCTCACATGCTGACCAGGCTCTTAACAATTTCCTATTTGGCCCTTAGAAGATATATATAAATACTAATAAAATATACTGAGAAAATCTTTAAAAAAATCAGCAACAAAGGAACACCCAAAATCAATTTATCTAGTAAAAAATAAATATACCAAAACAATCATCAAGTTATAAAATATTGTCAAAGCATTCAATCATTCAATCGCAACCTTCAAATATGTCTTGAGAAATTAAAATACTGTCAAAGTATCCACTCCTTCAATCGCAACCTTCAAATGTCTAGAGAAATTTCGACAACATAACTCTTTTGCAAATACAAGTGCAATCTCCATCCAGAGCATCTCTATATAAACATAATCCAAAACCAAATGCCATAAATGGTTTCCAAAACCATAAGCCAAATGTGGCTACCAAATCTATGGCACAAATTACAAATCATAACAAGAACAATTCCAATATAGAATGTAACTGACAATTTTGTAACTCCGCCACCACCAGGCATGCTCAATTTTGGATATGTTTCAGCTCCTCAAAGATACTCTTACATGTTCTTGTGTGTCAAAATAGTACAAATTAATCCATAATTTTGAGTCCATTTTATAATTTCCTCTTCACACTCTTATACATCATAAAATCTCTTACGCATCTTACATATCATAAATGCTCTTATAACACACCATATTAAAATTTACAAGTGACGAAGAGTACCACTCCAAGTAAGGTGCAGATTTTTCATGAGAGCACACTAAATTACGAAATAATTAAACAAATAGTAGAAATTAAAATATGTACGACACCTGCTCCTAACAATCCTTCTATGCTAGTGGTTTGGATTTTTATGGTGGCAGTGGTGTTTGGTTCATCAGTTGATTGTCAGACAATCAAACTGTTTCCTTGGTTCTTGTTTTGGTGGTAGAGCTGCAACCTTGTTATTGTCATATTTTTGTCCACTCATGGCTGTTCACCCCCCATGGTTTTTGCATTGCACCTGCTTGACAGGGTTGTTTTGTTTGGGCTCTTCTCTCTCAATGTTTGTATTCTGTTTATTTGTAGTAGTTGAAAGCCCAAATAAATCCCTCCATAAATTATTAGAAGAAGGAAAAAAAATGAGGTGCTTGACATGGACATACAAACCTGGAATTAAAAACAAATTTCTTGCAAGGGTGATAGAAAGAGGGAGTGAAGTAAATATTACAAATATTTCATCATTGATTAATTTTTCCAAGTCTCTCCTATTAATACTACAGTTTGAGGAAACTCAAATTCTATAAGATGTACCAGGTAAAGTCTGTAGATGCTCGACTTTCTTCTCTGAACCCTTATACTAAGTTGAGCAGAGTGAACAAATCAAATATGTTGACAAAATCTTACGTAAATAGAATGTTTAATGCATCACAAACTTCATTAATAGAAATCGATGGTGTGTCAACCAAAATCAATAAGGCAATCAAGGACCACACTAAAAATTTGATGGACTACATTCTACAACGAATTTCTAATGTTGCTATCATTGGAACATATGCATGTAGGAAGTTAAAAAAACTCACCAACACCATGCTAAAGAGATTCAAATAACTCTGGTAGGAAAAGTTTTTGGCAAATACTGATTGCCAATTAAAGGCCTGAAGGTTTGAGAAAACAAGTTATCCATTGCAACAAATGCAAATAAGAAGTTGAAAAAATCGCCTACACCATGCTAAAGAGATTCAAAGAGCTCTGGTAGGAAAAGTTTTTAGCAAATACTGATTGCCAATTAAAGGCCTGAAGGTTTGAGAAAACAAGTTATCCATTAGAACATATGCGAATAAGAAGTTGAAAAAATCGCCTACACCATGCTAAAGAGATTGAAAGAACTCTGGTCGGAAAAGTTTTTACCAAAAAGTGATTGCCAATATAAGGCCTGAAGGTTTGAGAAAACGAGTTATCCAGTACACTTATTAATAACAGAGCAGCCATGGCATAAAGTAAAATATTTCTGCAAATTGCATGCTTGTAATATAGATCATTAATTATTTTCATATATAGAGTAAAAAGTTCAATAATTTGCATTCACAAAATTTTCTTCAAAAATGATTTTCTTACAAAAAGAATGATAGGACATGAAATCTATCTTCTTAATAACATGGATAGAGGCTTGAGCTCTGTATGCAGACTACTGTTCAAAATGAGGTTTGCGTGTGCCAGATATAGTCCAAAGTGGATAAAGTACATAAATTAGAATATAAAGTCGCTTTTTCCCGTGATGAAAATTCATTGGAGACAAGATCCAGTGATAAAACTTGTTCCCACTCATTATGAGAATATTTAGTTCATCCTAGGATGGCTTGTTATCTATTAAAGCCTAAGACACCCTTGCCTATTATTTTTCTTATAACCTAAGAAGATACATATTAAATTGGGAAAATCCCATCAAAGATGCGTACTTGAAAGGTATTGAAATATTATGGATCTAAGCTCCCAAAACTGGATCACATGCGATAGCTTCTATATCCTTCCTACTCTTCACCAGAGATCTCTTCTTAGTATCAAAATCAACTTTATCTAGATCCCCAGCAATTCCAGTGTAGCCATAGAAAATCTTTCCATTCTCCACATGTCTGTCATCCTGCAATTGATGAGGTTTTTTGCCAAACATCTTTCCATTCTCCGCATGTCTGTCATCCTGCAATTGACAAGGTTCTTTGCCAAGTATCTTTCCATTCTCCGCGTGTCTGTCATCCTGCAATTGACGAGGTTTTTTGCCAAGTATCTTTCCATTCTCCGCATGTCTGTCATCCTGCAATTGACGAGGCTTTTTGCCAAATATCTTTCCATTCTCCGCATGTCTGTCATCCTGCAATTGACGAGGTTTTTTGCCAACACCTTGTTGGCTTTTATGTTGAGATTGAAGTTGAACCCAATTATTTCTTCCACGATGTTTTTCTTCACAATATTTGTGCAGCCGCTGAGCCTCCTGTAAACCAGAATATGTTGGAGAGAATTTAACTACATATGTGCCTCGACTGGCAGTACTACAATCTACGGCCTTTGATTTGCCACTGCTGAATCCAAGTTCTGCAACATTTTTGAAACTAGTGAGATGCTAAAAGCTTAAATACAACATTTTTTGAAATTATCCAGCTATAAAACCTATAAAAGGTGTCACTATGCAAAACAGATCCCACATACATCAACACAACTTAACAAATTGCCTACCCAATTCACCATTTATATTTTATACTGATTTCTGGCAAGTTACATGCCTAACTGGGGAATAATTTAAGACTTTTCATCCAAGACCGACCCACAAACAGGTAAAATCACAGATGAAGCAAATTCATAAGATGACTTGGATGAATACTTCGGAAAAAAGAGGATGTACCTCTGAGAATGTCATCCATTTCCAGATTGCTAGTGACGATCTGACATTCATCTTGCTTGTTTTTAAAAGTATAAGTGTGAATGATAACTAATGGTGGCCATAGAATAAGATCTTCTTTAATGGCTATTGCATCAGGTTTCGCCAATGACTGGTAAACATATGCATTATCAGGCACCACAGCATAATTCCAGCCCATTATAACACACAACGCCTTGTGTAATCCCAGGTGCTCAGCTCTAAGGACAACTTTCTGACAGTTGAAAGCATGCGTAACCAGGCTGTGTGTCGTCCCATAAACTTTTGAAAGGCTGCAAAGGGCAGAAGTGAATATTTGTTGTTAGTGGAAAGTCAAATCCCAAGCACAAGATTCGAAGGAAAAATAAGTTGAACTTGAAACTAAACAAAGCCATACAAATAAAAAACAAAGAATTAAATAAACAAATAGACATCCTTGTTCTTCTCAACACTAGTATTTTATGACAATAGCAGGCAACAACTGTCTCATCTACCAATCTATTTTACATTTTAAGACTTTCAACAATGCTAGCTCTTTTAATTTTAAGAAGCCAAAAACCATAGAAGGTGAAGGTAGAGACAGGTTTTTAGGCCACCAACAAGCAAGAAACCAATTAGTGCACAAAATTTCCCTTGTAGAAACTCAAAAGGGGATTGTCTTCCCATTTATCTTATATATTGTCTTTCAACAAGCTTATGATAAATCATACATAACTGAAAATTCTGAAGATGAAAAGCTTGAAATTGTATTTACAAAATGAAATATACCATGTCTTAACGATAACAGCACAAATTTAGTAGACAAATTCCTAGCTACGCTTCATTTTAGTTAAGGCCTATGAAACACTTAGGGAAACTATGATATATGAGAAATAAATCAATACTTGCTATTTATGAATGAATAAATTAGAATTTTACTTCTATCAAATCATAAATGCTGTCTCAATTGAGACATTGAAACTTAACAGAGAATTTCAAATACAGTAATCAATGATTGGTTACTTTTGTGCCAGCCTTCAAAGAAATTACTGTAAGTGATGAATTATTTCCCATGTCAATCCACTGTCACCATGATTGTTTGTGGACTACGTACTTACCCCAGGCAATATTTCCACGATCCAGCACTTGCAATTGGAAATGAAAATCTGCTATTTTGCTATGAAAGCAAGTTCACTGTCATCTTGATAATAGTCCATTATTAAAAAGTCTATCAGGTAGCAAACCATCAAGCATAAATTAGGCATGAGGTTGGAAATAAGTCTCTGTTGGAAAAAAAATTAAATCATTCAAACATGATAAGAGCCATCTCCAAACAGCAGTCAAATCTCTCATGAGAACTCGCAATTCAATTTGAAGTCAAGCTCCTTCCCAAGTTAAGCAAGATGATGACAATCTTGCTAGACAATGATAGACAAACAGATACTACTAGTTTATGACTCATCAAGCATAAGACTTACATCTTCAACTTTTTCATTTTTCCTTAAAGCAGTACATTGTTCTGAAGGTGGTCTGGCCTTGAATATATTGCAGGTCGTAATAGGTAGTGTGCATGTTTTTCAATCAACAGGCTTGCTTATTCAAAGTAGCTGCAAGCATATCTTTTGGAACCTATGTTACTGAATTGGCCAAAATGCTGAACATATTTGGGCAAAATTCGTTTCCAAATTGGATTCAAGTTCATTTCACTTGTGAAATCCTCCAAGGCACATTTCTTTGTGGGCAGATTCATTTGTTCATGAGCATACCCAATGTTTTTGGAAGGCATGATTGTGAGGGGGCAAACGAAGGATATGGAATCTATTGATAGAATCCTTATACAATGCATTTAAGAAGTGGGATCTCAAAATGTTGTCCAGGTCATAATAGACAATGCAAAAAATTACAAAGCTGCTGGTACATTATGTAATGTCCCAAAGGTTGACATACATTACCATGCATTATAATGTTTTAATTCATATTACTGAACTAATGAATGAATTATTATTTGTAATATATTCAATATTTATTATATTTAGACCCATTTTAACTTCTTTCCTAACCGTAATGAGGGATGGGGATTTACTGTCATGGAGCGCTGACACCAATCTACAAGGAGGCTCCCTCAAAGTTCCAGGACTCCGTCCTTACCCCATATTGGGCTCAACATCACTTGTGAGGATTTACTCGCCCCTCCCTACACACACCAACCTATCCTCTCATAGGCATTAGCAAATGATTAAAATCTAAGCCATTAATATAATAGTCTTTCATGTACTATGACATTAAACATGACTGTCATACATATTGCAGTCTATATTAATATTACTATAAAATACTGCATAAGAACATTATCAGTCTTCATATATTAAGCACATCCCCATGCATACCACAAAGAACAAGGATGTTACTTCTTGTAACTTAATAACAGTTCTGATCGATGTTGATGATATTGGATGCTTTTGATTCCTTTCCTTTATATCTCTCCATGTGAGGGAGAGATCACACCTTATCATCATGTATGCCCTTTGACAAGAGACACACCCTTTGAAAGAGTGCAACTCTTCATTATTTCTGCCCTTTGAAAGGGACACAACCTTTCACAATCAGATCTGCACTTCTTATTTGAATCAGATCTGAACTTCTGATTCTGCAAATCATCCCCCCTTCAAATGAGTTCTCTTCTCCCTTTTATACCTCATATTTGGGGGAGTCACAGGTTATCATTTCATACCTTTTGACTATTCATTAACTTTAATCAAATTTTAATTATATTCTTTTATATTTTAATTTTAATTTTTTTTTGTTCTTTTGTATTTTAATTATATTATTATCATTTATCATTAAATTATATTTCAAAGTGGGAACATTACACATTAGTTGAGACATTGTTTTCACATATATTTTTGACACCTTGTATTGTTTGCTTGCTCAGCCTCATGCTACAAAAGTTGGCAAAAATAGATTTGATCAAACAAATCTATGCAAAGGCAGAAGAGATACAAAGGATCATCTATCATCACAAACCACCACAAGTCGCAAGCCATTCCTAGATCATTCTCACTACTGGAGCTGCTAACTGAATTCAAGCCCAAACATATTCCAATTTTGCAACTACCATGCAAGATACACTCCCAATGATTATAATTGTCAGCTTATATTTAAAAACTGTCGATTATGTGTCATTCTAATCAAATCAATCAACAGCCATTGACAATGATATTTGTCATATACATGGATAGTCATAAGTTGTTTTGGTGTATCTTAACACTTCAGCCCCAAATTTTGCATTTCTCGAGTCCATGAGAATTCCATCTAGCAACAGAGTTGCAAGTATTATTTCCTCAAGAACTTTCCAGTTCTGCCTCATATTAAGATAAAATTTCTTGGATGAAATCAATCATTTCTTCATAGTAATATGGATTTCGTGTCTTCGCATGGAATGACTAGAGTGACTTGGCCATTATTATAAGCATGTTAACGGTATGATCTGAAGAAAAAATTCATGTGCTTGTACATTAAGTCTGGACCTTATACGGCAGAAAATGTTTTGCTTGGATATATATTAATATCTCCACGCTCTTCAACTGTATAACATCAACTATATAATTATCCCTGTTAAATATGGAAACTGACAGACTTTAGTGTAATTAAACAACAAAACTCATGGGAGAGAAAATCAGCCAATCTGCAATTTTTCAATGCTTTTGGTATTTTCTCAGTTCACTCTTTCATTAAACACGTTCAATGGTCTCCACATTGTAGCCTTACCCCAAACCCTAAGTCGGAGGTGTTTTCAATTGTGACTGCAAACCATTTGGAAGGATTAACCAAATTCGAGCTTGGTTTTCCATCAAATTGATTAGTAAACACAACAGAAAAGAAATCAACTCAATCCCAAAGAGAAGAGAAGCAAAAGGGGAACATTTGATGTTGATGTCAGAGACAAACAAAATGCAAAGGCAGTTATTAGATTAGGAAAGACTAATAACAAGGAATGAGTTTTAACACTTTTAACATTTTAACATGCAAGGATACTCAAGAAATGAGAACACGGACCTGCTACACACGATGCAAAGTAGGGATCCATATCTCCCGTTCTCTTCATATATTTTACATTCCCCTGGATTCTCATTGAGAATTTTTACAAAACGTAGGAATGCTTTCTGAACTTTTTGCTTGAATTTCTCAGAATCTTCAGGCAAGTCAGACAGCTGAACAGGATCCCTATCATTCACCAGATCATTTTCTTCACGGTATTTATTCAAAAACCTGTCTTGTTTAATACACTCACTTTTGTGTTTCTGAGAGTTGCAAGGATGGTGAATATCTTGCTCATAGTTTCTGTAATCAGATTTATCCTCACCGTTGCAATTGATTTTCATCAGATTTAGTGAACTGCTGAATTTAATTTGAGGCTTTGACTTAGAAATTTTTTTTCTCTGCATATCAGAGGAATTGTTCACAGATATGGATATAGTATCAAAATTTCTGTGTCTCTGTGAATGTATAGAACTCCTTGAAGTTCCTTCTTTATCTACCCATCCATTCTCATGGAGATCCATTTTTCGGAGCTTCCTTGATCTGCCCTGGTCATTCAATGGCCTCTGTTGTAATCCACCTCTGTGATTATCCTCCGCAATATACTTTCTCTTCAAAACTCTTTTTTCATATCCATGCTTGTCCAATCCTCCAATAGATAACTTTGATCTTGACGGTGAGCTCAAACTGGATTTATGCAGATCAACAGCAGCCTCTGGAAAGTGATCCCTTGCTGCTTGTTCGAAATCCATAACAAAATCATTTTTTCCAAATGAATACTCTTCCCTGGCATGTCTGGTTAGAGGACTCCTGGACACCTCCACTCTCAAAACAGATGGTAGGCCTCTTCTGCTCGATCTGAAAAGATCTCCATTCAAACCACTGGTAATAGCCCTCGGTGAGAATGACCTATATATGTCTCCATGATCATCCAGTGGATCATTCTGTACAGCCATATCTTCATTTTCTCCTATAAAGTGTTTCCTCAAATTTGTGGTATTTTCCATGCAATCATTAATTTGAACATCCGAATGTGGTCTTACAGATCCACATTGCCAAGATTCTTGCCTTTGGGGGCTATCGTTATAATTGTGACATGGGATGTGCTTCCCTTTGTTGTAGTTGTCATGAGGCATTGGAATAATATGAGAACTATCTCTCCTGATATTTTCTGTGCATGCAGCAACCACACCACCATGCACTTGTCTTGTTGAATAAAGCGGAAAGTCATTGCTAGAACAATTCCCTGTGTGAAGCACCGAGCTATTCTCTTTACTGTATGTATCCCTTTGCCTGTGTCTCTCACTTGCAATAGCTTCACTACTGTATGTATCCCTTTGCCCGTGTCTCTCACTTGCAATAGCTTCACACAACTTTGTATTAGAAAAGTCTTCAAACCGTGCATGTAATGAACTTGTATGTTCACCATATGATAAACCTCTAGGTAAACTAGACGATTCACTTGTTACTGCAGGAATTTCAGACTGTAAAAAGCTAAACGGATAAACGGCTCTTCTTGAGTAATTAAATATATCTCTTTCTTCCTTCTCAAAAACTTCTCCATTTGATCTGCTGCATTGTAGTTTATCTTGTCCATGTGATAGTCTGGCGCATTGCAGTTTATAACTGCTATCTGTTGTAAGAAGTTGAGATTCTTCTCCAAATTGTGATGCAACTGAATTAGTGTAACCGAAATCTGCATTGCCAATGGAACATGGTGTCACCTTCTTACTCCCAAGTATGTTATCTGCGTCGTATGATTTGGGGTTGCATAATGAGTCTGGAGTCTCAGGAGGCAATAAGAAAAATGGCCTCACTCTCCCATCCCCCAACACAATAGGCTTCTTTAGAAGAATACCACAGCCATCTAAAACTATACCCTCTCCCCACATACTAGCAAATTGGTTATCCTTCTTGTCTTCAGTTAATTCCAAATCCTTGCCCATGGCTTTGTTTCGCATGCAAGAAAAGCAATTATAGCAGACATCCTCTTCCGCGTTACAGTGATGAGATGGAGAATAAATACTACAATGCCCTCTGTGTGATAATGAGCTAATTAACTCGTCAGGGTTTGGCACTTCATGCGATGCCAGTCTGAACTCGCAGTCTCTTTCTGCTTCATTGAATGACTGTCTGAATTTATTAACAGAAGACGTGGGAAAACGTTCATTCTTTACTAATTCTGACCTAGCACCGGAAGAGTAAAATTCCGCGAGCCCAACATGAGCTCTTCTTGACTCTTCCCTCGTTGGAGATAAAATCATTATTCCTTTTCTTCGGCTTAACCAAAGACAGTCCTCCTGCGAGTTATGGGGACTTGTATACCTTGATCCTCTTTCCATTTCTTTTGTAAAAGACTACAAATTCTCTTCAAATTTCGAAACCCTTGCAATCTTCAGATCAAACAGTCTGCGTCTTCAAAACGCCACATGATATTTTGATGGATGCATTCTCCACATCTGAACAAGACAAATCAAACCCTAGAACTATGCATGGTGAATTCGGCTCTGGCAGCTTCTAACAATTTTCAAAATGTCTCCAATCCCTTTTAAGTATTTTTAAGAATAAAGCAATACCTAGTTTTCTTTTTGAAACCTAAAACTGGATAAATATAGCTTCAAGAAGAAGAAGGAGAAGAAGAATACGGAAATAAGCCAGCAAAATTCTGTATAAATATGCATGCTATATCAAAAGATATTTAAAGAAATCATATACAACCAAAACCCTGGCAAAATTTCTTTAACAAAATAAAGGGCGGTAAAGATTTCTGACCTTAACTCTGAAAAACGCGAGGGCAGCCATCTCCATTAACTCTGCTTTAGAACTTTGAAACGTTGAAGTACTCTATATATAAATGTCTATTTAAACCAACTCCCGCTCTATTTGTAACGGCAAATTAAAACTCAATTTTTTATTCGTTTCTTTGCCATATCATTCTACGGGCGAAAAGTGCATTCTTAATTTATAGTTCTTTTATATTTAAATATCTTATATCTATCCACATACTTAGATTATATTTAAGATATACCTATATATGCTAGTTTATAACTTTATTTCTCCATAGATGAAAAGTGCATACTTTTTTACTCTTTTAATTTATAGTTATTTTATATTTAAATATCTTATATCTATTAACATGCTTTATATAGATTATATATAAGATATATATGCTAGTTTATAGCTTTATTTCTTCTAATTTAAAATTTTGATTGTAATTTTCATTTATTTTACTTTTTTAATTTATATATGGATACAATTTAGCCCACTTTCAATTAATCATTATTCGCCTACTTCTTTATTAATTTTTTAAAATTGTGTATAGTTCAGTTATAAAAAGACATAATCTCTAGGTTATTTCAATCATCAAATTTTATAGTTTTGTCATACCTGTTATTACAAAAGATCAACCAGCAATCATAAAACTAACTTCTTACATCATCTTCATCAACTCTTGCATCAACAATTACT
Organism: Cryptomeria japonica; assembly: GCF_030272615.1. Taxonomy (NCBI): domain Eukaryota; kingdom Viridiplantae; phylum Streptophyta; class Pinopsida; order Cupressales; family Cupressaceae; genus Cryptomeria; species Cryptomeria japonica. Next base: position 568,677,898 of record NC_081413.1, read on the forward strand.
CGACACTTCATAATAGCAAGTCAAAAACACTTAGCATCATCATAATCATTTGCATCTAATGCTTAGTGTGTCTTTCAATTTTATCAAAACGGTTGAATTAAACAATGGAACTTAACTAAGACAAAAGGTGGAAAATCAATTGCATTCCTTTGCTAGCATAGCAAATTCATATAATGTACGTCAACACCACCAAATCTTATCTTTGTAGGTTTCAAGCATAGACAAAACAAAGCATCTTTTAAAGGAATTAATGGCGAATAAAGCATGAAAGTTAAGTGTGGGTCATGATAATTCTTATCATGGTATTTTTAGACCTTGTTTAAGCCCATGGTAATTCCTTTTCATGATATTTTGGCCCTCCATGAGTCTATAAATTGAGGACTTGAGATGGAGGCATTGGGATTTTTTTTAATGTAATTATTCTATTGGGTTTCCTCTAGAGGAGTAAGATGTAAGTCTCCATGTTAAAGATTGAGCATGCACTAAGAGGTTTCTTGTGTCTATTAGTTTCTTCTCTTCTATCTATTTTATTTTTTCTTTCATGTTTTCAAAGTGTTGGTGTACATGTGGTTAACAATTTCTTGGACATTATTATATTTTTATTTAATTTATATTTGTGCTTCAATATAATGTAAAATATTTTTAAGGTGGCAACCTTGCCAGTGGTGGCATTTTGTGGTGTGTATAATAAGTTGTAAGAGCATATAATATCATTATGATATTGTAAGATATGGGAGTTATTTTTGACAATTTTTATGACATATGTAAGAGCATGATTATAGGGAGTTACAAATTGGCCAAGAATCTTCACCCATTTATGATGCATGTTATGACATGTTATAGATCATCTTTTCAAAAAATGTAAATGAAAAGTAATAAATCAAATTTAAAGTGTGAGTTGTGAGAATTTTCTTACCAAGGTATTTTTTTTATCTTATTTGGCCCATGTAATACCTTTTAGTGGCATGCGCCTCCATGAATCCATATATTGAGGGCTTGAGACAAAGGCATTACAGATTGTTTCATGTTGTTTCATGCTAGTTATGCTATTTGTTTTCCTTCAAAAGAGAAAGATGTAAATATCCATGTTAAGACTTTGAACCTATAAGCGTATTGTAGAAAGTTTTTTGTTGTGGTAATACATTGGTCCAATACTTTGGAGCATTGTTTTTTCTTACCCAAAAGATTTTTTCCCATGTATATAGGTGTCTTTTCTCTTCTATCCATTTTTCTTATTACTTTATGTTCTTAAAGTGTTAATTTTCATTTCATTATGTTGTCAAATTTTACTTAGATTTGAAAGCTAGGGCTAATAGTGGAAAATAAAGTATCTATTTTTTGTATTAAGGGTATTTATCTAACTATATTAAATATTTGATTGAGAAAATCATAGGATACTAGAAAGTGCATACTAAGTATTTTTCCTTAAAAAACTTGGGGTCTACATATAAGGGAAGTAGGGTGCCTAACATATACGCTATAATGAAATCATCCTTCCATCACCCACCACTCTATATTACTAGTGATAATATGGCCATAGTAAAGCATGTCATTACGAACAATGAAACCAAGAGAGGCATTAATCATAAAACATAATGCACAGTGGATTCATCCTATTAAGATATTTTATTCTCAAATCTCAACTCCACAAAATCCTAGAATCCTTAAGGAACATCCAAACCATCTTAGTGCCTAACACCAAATTGAGTGACTCAAAGTTGTTTAAATCCAACTTGCAAAAGGAAAATTCTTTATTCAAGTAAAAATTATGATCCTAGACTTAAAATTCCATAATAAATACCAAAGGATGGTGATAATCTATTTCACTAATTGTCATGTCCAATATAGAAATAGATACGCATTTGTAGCTTTAAAGATAGATTGGATTAACAAAATGTAACAAAAAAAAAGCAAATATTAACTTTTTCCAAAATTGAGAAGATCTCAAAGAATGTACTAATAATGGTTCTTCAAGGAAATTACCATCCTTAAAATAAAAATGAGAACAACAAGATAATTGTTTGACAAGTTTCAAATCTAGAACCCCGACACTCTCACAATCCTTTGTTATCTACATGAAAAAACATTAAAAAGAATAATTATGATATATCTAAGTTGATCCCTTCATCATGGGATCTTCAAAACCTAATTAAGATTTTAGAATGGATGTCTCACTGAAGATCACGGTATGATTAACAATTTATAAATGAGTCAAGTGGTCTAGAGTAAGAGTAATATTTGCATCCTTAAAAATCTATTGTTCCCAAGCATACATTAGATATCTCTCCAAAATTTATCCAACGGATAAAAAGTTAAGGCTATATTAGGTCTCCTTTATATAGAACCATGGGCCTTATGAAGAAGCCACATAGTAAATCGTTTACCCAAATAAAAAGGATCAAGGTAGAAATGTAGTCCTTACTGGGTTATGTCTGTTGTACACCTTGGATTTTAATAATACTACATAACATTATTATTATATATAAAGGTGGAGAGGAATATAGGATATAATTGGGAACTCTAAGAGTGGTGGGGAAGGAAAGAAGTCACCCTCCATTGATCTTGGTCACTTTTTTGGTCTAGCTCAACCTTATAAATTTGTTGTGTTTGTTTTTTATTTGACGGTTCATATATTTTAAATTATAATTTTTTTGTGTGTGATTTAATTTTCTCTTTTTTTTTTTGGTTTGTGCATCCTTTTTTGGGATTATTCGTTGGTCTTATAAATTTTGGTTAGATATTTGGTCTTTAATTTTCAATGGTGATAGTCAGGGTATTATAATGTGATGAAGTTGATGTTTTTGTATTAGGGATTGCCTTTTATTTCTCTCATATTAGCAAGATAGATGAGTAAATTACTTCATAGACACTAAATTTCTACATCTCTAAGAAATTAGAAGGCAATAAGGATAATTGATTAGGTGATGGAGATAATCATTTGTTTTGAATAATAATTTTGAAAGCACTCTCATAGAGATGTGGTGAGTGGAAAAGAGTTGGTGGTTCCAAATCTACATTTTTTCAATGGTAGAGATAGAATGGAGGTTGATATGGATGTAGAAGTGGAAGGGTAAACAACTTTGAGGAAGAAGAACCAATTGATAGCCCCCCCACAAGAGGGAAAGAGAGAGACTATGTATCTCCCCATACTAAATAATTGCCTACAAGAATGGCAAGTGTTTGAAGAAAAAACATAATTTAACACTTACAAACCACTTGTCTCCCGTTAGGAAGAAACAAAACCATGTGTAGATGTAGGTATGCTTCCCATGCAGGATATGCTAGAAAAGATGGAAGCATGATGAATGAAGATGGTGCCTCTAAAAACCGCTCATTTGTCTCCTTATCGAAGTGATATGATGATGCCACAATCCAATCAAGTACATTCCCAAACAAACAAGAAAGTGACAAACTGGAGCCATGTGGAAACTAATATAGAACAAACTCCAAAGACGAATATGATCTGACAACAAAAATGCAATGACTGTCATCAAGGAAAAGATAAAACCCCTCAAATTATCCTCCAAATTTAAAGTAGAATAATGACAAACCAAGTTTGAGATATTGGATAGGAATCCATCTTGCAACCAAAAATCTAAAATACTAAAGATGTCATCCAGATCTGAAAGACAATAATGATCATGTTGATCATGGATAATGGAAGTCTCAAATGACTCTAAATAAAAAGTCAATGGAAGTGAAGTTGGATCAACTATCACTGAAGAAGAATCAAGAACCTCTGAAGCAACATCAAATGAAGTTTCAAAAAGCTCCAAAGCATCACAATTATGGGGTGTCTTCTCCGAAGAATGCAAAGGCACAATAGGATCATCTGGAAATGGGTGAGTATCAAGATCTCCATATAACTTCGGGATGTAAGTCCAAAGAGCATAAGAACACTCAAAATCAACAATAGACTCCAAGATGTTGTCATCAACATGCATAGCAATAACTCCTATGACTTTAGCCCTATTGCATTTCCATGCAATATTTTGATGAGGTGTGTCAGGGAAGAGCACAAGATTATACAAATATGGCAATAAATGAAGCCCACTAAGATGAGTGGTAATGCCATCTCTCCATTGTTTACAATTTCTCCTCCTCAAGATGATCAAAGAAGGATGAAATGAAAAACCCATTATAGACTATGACAATTCTTCAAAATCTCAAAGATAGAACAAACAAATGATTATAGAAACCTCCAAATATGACGTGCAAATGAAAATAAAGCCCTCCACAAATTGTACCTCTCCAAATATAAGGATTTCCAAGTTATCAAGCAAATGATCTAAAATGCAAAAAATTAATAGATAGTACCTGGTGTTGAATTTAGAAAAAGTGCACACACTGAATGATAGAGATCATCAATATCTTTTCAATGCTGCAAGAATGACAGAAATCGAAGATCATGGCAAATAGTTATGAGTTCGAGAGTCCAAATAGAAGGGTTGACTTCAAGTTGCAAAAAAAAATGATAAATAGTCAAATGAGACATATTGATCTACACCACCAGTAGAACCATCTTTCCAACAATATATGGAGCGCAAAAAAACTGACTTCAAATACCCAAGATATGCTCCATGGAAAAAAATGCCTATATGGAGTCCAATGAACAAAATAAGGGCTTTAGATTAAGCCCTAGGGTAGATTGACCCTTGGTCACCCACGTCCACCTGCAGTCAATGAGTAAAGGAAAAAATAGCCAGTGGGGCTAAATATGGCAAATAACCCTGATTGGGTGTCAATGGCGATGAGGCTTGGATAGGGCACACATGCAAAGGAGCCCAATAATAATAAATAACCAAAACCAATATCGAGTCACCAAAAAACAAAATTCAATCCCTCCAAAAACACCACAAAAAGAAGACCTTGCCACCAATTAATAAATCGCTCCACAGAATAGTATTAAGCACTCGAGAATGAAAGCGATGCAGGTACCAAGCCATCAATCTCCAATGATGTCTCTCGTAAGGGAAGTTTCAAATTGCCTCTTAATAAACAGGTGTCACCAATAATTAATTGACAATCGAAAGAAAAAGATATAATTGATATAGGTCAGAATGGGGCAATAACAAGAGTCCAAGAATGAGGAAGTAGTTATCCAATCCCTAAGATGCACGAATGAATAACTTACTTTCATACATCATAATTTATGCATACTTTAAGCATTGGTGCATCCTAAGAGCTGGATAGTAGATTCTTAAGAATGAGAGGAGTTGGTTTATGAACTTGATGAGAGAGGTGAAGATACACAAAAATAAGAAACTGCTAACCAAGAGAAAATGAGGAAGTTCAGGCACCAAGAGTCACCTTAATCAAGAGAGCACAACATATTGAAAACTCCGATAGCGACAAATAATTGATAATGTTTCGTTGAGATAATATGAACCAGCCAGCTGAAAACAAGAAGAGTTGCATGATGGCATCTTGCGTGAGGGAGTCTGCAGGGTTTTGAGCTAGGGCATCGATGCCCTAGCTCGTGGGCGATCATTGCATGCTGGTGTGTTGGGGGGAGGGCAGTGGAGATTAGTACAGGGAGGGGAGGAGTTGCTTTAGAGGTGGCGGGTGTTGGTGGTTGAGTGGTGGCTTGCGAGAGGGGGGTTGTGATGTGCGCGGCAGGGGCTCGGGGTTCCCTGCGGACCTGTGGATAGCTAGTGGGGCAGGGGGTTGTGGTCTACTCTACCAATCGGTGGTTCTTGGGAGGGGTGGTTTTTTTGTTGTCGTGATTCCTTGCTTGTCCTCTTTGGGGTGTGGTTTTTTTGTGAGGTTCAATGTCAAGTATTGGTGGAGAGGCCTCGAAGGCACCTCCCGTCATGGATTTTCATGCTGCGGTGGGTTCAAAATCCCCATCCCAAAGTATCAAGACTTTTGATAATAATCTTTTTGCCTCAAATTCGGGGTGTGGTAGTGTTGGTGACTCTCGGATTACAAATATTAATGGTTGTCTGGAGAGATGTAGTGAGAGGTCGAGGTTGGTTATTCCTCTGGAGATGATAGCTGAAGATGTTGAATACTTTTCAAAACACTCGCTATATTGCAAGTTTTTGGGGATGAAGGTTTCTCTGCAGTTTTTGGAGAACTAGGCACAGAGGACTTGGGCACCGGAAAGGGAAATGGAGATTATGTTGCTGGCAAACAACTACTTCGTAGTTACATTCAACTACATGGAGGATCGCAATAGGGTTTTTGAAGGAGGCTCGTATTTTTACAACCAGGTGGGGTTGTTCATCAAACCTTGGCATGTGGGGTTTAACCCTTCGGAGGAGCTCCTGAACAGGGTCCCAGTGTGGGTTTGATTACTATGTTTTCTAGTGGAATGTTGTCGGAAGGATGTGTTGTGGATGCTCGCTTCATTGCTTGGGAAGCTAGTTGGATCTTCAACACAAACCCTGGGGAGAAAGGTAATAACTTTCACTCGTATCTGTGTTGAAATTGATCTTAGTAAACCTTTGCCATATGCTATAGATATGTGTGCGGGCTCTTATTCTTGGGTTCAACAGTTGGATTATGAGACTTTACTATTTTGGTGTCGTCTGTGTCATGAGTATGGTCATTTACAGCGCAAGTGTCCTAGGTATAAACCGGTGGTGTGCCAACCTCAGCAGCCGACCCATAACCTAGATGGGGATGATAAAGGAAAAGTTGCCATGTCGAATGAGGTTGTGGGTGTTGATGGTTTTGTCTCAGTTAAGACAAAGAACGAGAATCGAGGGCAAAAGAGGTCCTTGCAGGAGAGACAGGAGGAGGATACCTTTAACATATTTGAAGCCTTGGATGACCTTAGCCAAGAGGAAGTGAACCCGAGGTTAATTCCTTTAGATCAAGGTGCATCAGGGTTGGTTCCGGAAAATGTGATCCGGGACTCTACCCAGGCTCTGCAAGTGGTTGGAAGTCAACAAATGGAGATGGATCAGACAGTAGTGGCCCAGTTGGGACCCACTTCTGGTGCGGAAGTGAAATTGGCTGGGGGAGAGGGTTCTCCTGCAGCTCAAAAATTGGAACCTGTTGGGGTCAAAAGTAATAAGACCTCCTTACACCTGGGTCTTCATCAGAAAGACATTAAGAAAGGAGCATCGAAGAAGAATTCAAAGGTTGGTAGAAAGAAAGATTTGGATAAGATCAAATTGATGGGGGAGAATTTGGTTGAGTCAGGGTCAATAAAGACTTTGGATTCTCACTTTTCCAATCCCCTGAAATGATTGTGCTATCATGGAATGTGAGGAGCTTGAACAATGGCCCTAGACAAAAATTTGTTCGGGAGTTGATTAGGAGTCATTCACCTGATGTTTTGTTCTTGCAAGAAACTAAAATTTATGTGGAAAGTATGATGGGTGTGGTGTCGAAGCTTTTGGGGAGAGGCGAGTGTCAGTGTATTGGGGCAGTTGGCTAGAGGGGTGGCCTATCTTTGGAACCCCTTGAGGATTCGTCCTATTTGGTCGGTTGCTTCCAGATCTTCTTTATCTGGGGTTGCCTCTAGTCTTGAGACTGGGGAATATATCTTGTTTACTAACATTTATGCCCCCACTGATCTTCAGGGTAAGCAGAATTTATGGTCTCACATTTATTTTATGTGAGGGTTGTTCCCTTTTCATCCTTGGATTATGGCGGGAGATTTCAATGCCATTTTAGAGTTGTGTGAGAAGAAGGGTGGTTTTATGTGTTTAGAACATTCTTCTTTCCTTCTCCGGGATAGTATATCTTCATTGCATCTTGTTGACATTAAGCCTGGTAATGGTTTGTTCACTTGGAACAACAAGAGGGTGGGGGAGTATTGTATTGTATTGTATTGCGGAGAGCTTGGATCGCTTTTTGGTTTCTAGTTTTGCGGTTGGTGGGGGGTGGTCCACATGTTCGGAGATTCTAGATTGGAGAGGGCCGTACCACTGGCCCATAAAGTTGGTGTCTTCTTCTGCTCAGGTCGCTTGCACTCCTTCATTCAAATTCCAGCTTATGTGGTTGCATAATCCTTCTTTGCAGGATCATGTTGCGGAGCGGTGGAGGAAAGGGAGGCCAGCCTTTAGCACTGTTATGTACACTTTTGCCAAGCAACTGCAATTTGTTAAGGTTCAATTTAAATAGTGGAACCGTTGGTCTTTTGGGAATATTTTTCATGCTAAGAAATCTACTCAAATAATGTTGAATGGCATTACGAGGGAAATAAGAGAGCATGGTTTGTCTGAAGCCTTTCTTAGGGAGGAAGACAGGGCAATCAAGGCTTTAGATGAATGGGAGCTTAGGGAGGAAATCTATTGGAAACAGAGAGCTCGTATTGATTGGCTTCAAGTGGGGGACAGGAATACTGCGTTCTTCTTCAATTCAGTGAAAGCAAGAAGACATGGCAATTCTATTCCTATTCTGGTCAATGATAGAGGTGAGACGTGTTTATCCTTGTAGGAGATCTCTAGGGAATCTTTACAGTATTTTTGGTCCCTCTTTAGCGAGGATACTCAAGGGAAATTGGAAGAGGAGAATCAGGTTCTTGCTTGTATTCCTTCTCTAGTTAGTAGGGAGATGAATGAGTAGCTTATGGGTCCTATTTTTCTGGAAGAACTTGAGAGGATTATTTTTCACACGAGGAAAGGAAAATCCCCTGGTCCGGATGGGTTTCCAGTTGAATTCTTTCAAGATTTATGGGATATTATCAAATTGGACCTATTGGAGGTGGTCCAAGAGTCTCAAAGGAATAAGCAGATGATTCGTGCTTTGAATGCAACTTTCATTGCACTAATCCCCAAGTGTGATGGGGCTGACCAGTTAGGCCAGTTTCGCCCTATCTCTCTCTATAACGTGATCTATAAGATCATTTCTAAGTTGATAGCGGAGAGGTTGAAGAGCTGGCTTGGGGATGTCATCTCAGAGGAGCACCGTGGGTTCGTGGAAGGTCGCCAAATCTTGGATGGTGTGGTCATTACTATTGAGACCATTCATTCTGTGGTGGCTTCCAAGGAAAAAGATATGTTTATTAAGCTGGATATGGCTAAGGCTTATGATAGAGTTCGTTGGTCCTTTCTCCAGAAGATCCTTAGGGCCTTTGGCTTTGCTGATGAATGGATTCAATGGGTAATGAGTTGTGTTGCGTCTACCTCCTTCTCTATGCTAATCAATGGAGATCATACTGAGTTGTTTGGTGCTTCTAGGGGTCTTCGCCAAGGGGACCCCCTCTCACCGTACTTATTCATTCTTCTGGCTGAGGGTCTGGGGAGGTTGATTAAGCATAATGTGGGTCTGGGTATTATTCAAGGTTGGAGTTGGGGAAATGACCTGCATCCTCGGTCTCATTTGTAGTTTGTTGATGACACGACCTTGATGAGATTAGCTCGGATTAGAGAAGCTTTGAATTTGCGTAAAGTTTTGGATGTTTATCTTGCTGCTTCGGACCAGTTGATCAATGAGGATAAATCTTACATTCCCTTCTTCAACACACCTAGAACTATTCAGAGGAGGATTGCTCATATCCTGAGATTCCAAGTCGGTTCTCTTCCCTTGACTTACTTGGGTATTCCTATCTCTACTGGTAATCCTCCCAGGGATTCGTGGTAGGGTCTCTTGGACAAATTTTGCATGAAGGTTGAACATTGGACACACAGATGGTTATCCTTTGCTGGGAGGGTTCAACTAATCTAGTCAGTGGTTCAGGATCTTCCGATTTATCGGTCTATGCTCCAAGTGGCTCCTAAGTGGTTCTTGAAGGGATTGGAATCTCTTGCAAGGCAATTATTATGGGTAGGCAACCTATCCTCCTACAAATGGTGTCTTATTAATTGGGACTTGGTGTGTAGCCCGGAGCAGTCGGGTGGGCTTGGCTTAAGGCAATCTATTTTATTTGGGGAGGCTTTGGCGGCTAAATTGTACTAGAGGTGGTGTGTTGAATAGGATCGAGGCTGGGCTAGGATTTTGGCCTGCAAATATATGCAGAGGATCCTGAAGGAGGAAATCCCAAGATATCCGCTTGAGGGAAAAGGTTCATCGATTTGGAGTACTCTCAAGAAAGGGGCTTCTCTTATAAAGGAAGGAATTTTTTGGATATGTAAGAGGGGGGAAGAGGTGCTTTTCTGGTTTGACTCTTAGGATGGATATCCCTCCATCTTTGATCAGTTTCCCAACCTTGGGAATCTTTTCCAGAGGTTTATGGAGGCAAGGTGGTCTAGGGTGAGCGACTTTAAGGCTGTTTATAGGTGTGGTCGTTTGGAGTTGGAGCGGTGGAAGGCTCCTAATGAATGGTTGATTGCTTGTATGGATGAAGAGTGTGCTGAGTTGTATGGCATTTTGGCAAGTAGACACTGTAGCTCCCTTAAGGGTAGGGATAGACTTGCTTGGTCCCCAAATCCTAAGGGAGTTTTTACTATGGCTAGTGGGTACCAGGAGCTGTTCTCCCGAAGATTGGAGGGGAGGGAGGTGCTTTGGTGGAAACATGTGTGGAACAATTTTTTTTGGCCAAAGTGTAACTATTTCACTTGGAATCTAGCTTTGAATAGATGTCTAACTTGGGACAATATTCACAATTGGGGATTCCTTGGGCCTTCCATCTGTGTTTTGTGTGGTAATGGGGAGGAGGATTCCTCACACCTGTTCTTCAGATGCCCTTTCTCGCTGCTAATTTGGCATTACTGGTGGGTGGTGTGGAAGCATCCTTGTGTTCACGTAGATTCTTTGGTGGAGTTTTGGAGCAGTTTGGGCAGGCCTCCTATTTTGTCCTCTTTTCTCCAGACTATGGCATATTGGGCCCATTTTCATACTGTGGCAGATTTGGCTAGAGAGGAATAGGAGGATCTTTATGGAGGTCATATTGTTAGTTCAACAAGTGTGGAATAGAATCATTGGTATGATTCGAGAGACGGTGGAAGCTAAATGTGCAGTGAAATTTCCTCTGGATAGAGGCGAGGCTGATATTGTGAGTAGGTTGGGTCTACAGGAGATGTCTCCCACCTCGGCATGTGTCAGGAGAGGTAGACGTGCTATGAAGAAGGTTCAAAGGGTGGGAAGGTGGATGCCCCCTTAGGATGAGTCCATCGAGATTAACATCGATGGTTCCTCTAGGGGTAATCTGGGCCTTGCTGGGATTGGCGGTGTTGGTAGGGATAGTAGGGGGAGGTGGTTTTCTTCTTCTCAGTACACAGAGGGCGACATTCTAATAAATTTATGGAGGGATTAACAATTTTCTATTCCCTGGAGCGTGCCTTGGAGTTGGGGTGGTGAAAGGTTATCTGCGAATCGGATTCGTAAATTATTGTTACCTCGTTGATTGAGCAGAAGGTGAGTGGGGTTCATTGGCAGCTGGCAGGGATCGTTCACCAGATTCTTGAAATTAGTTCTATGATGGGGAAGGTGTCTTTCATCAACATTCCTCGTGAATAGAATAGAGCAGTTGATTGTTTGGCTAAGTGGGCCTCAGAACATGATGATGATTGGAAAGTTGATGGTTGGGAGCAACTCTCCTCGGATTACTGTCAGGACCTGCATAAGATATTTGCTAAGGACATGGATAGTTACGAAGCCGGTTGATTTTGGGTTGGGCTTGTGGGTCCCTCCTAGGGCTTTGAGACTCTGGGTCTCTCTTAGGTTGGGCTTGTGGTTCCCTCATGGGGCTTTGAGACTCTAGTTCTCTTTTGTAATTCTTGATTCTCATTTTCAATAAAGTTTTTACCCCTTTATTCAAAAAAAATAAAATGAACTGGCCAACTTCATAGCTAGTGCAAATCGATCTTTGCAACTAACAAAAACGCTCAAACTGGTAAAACTAGCGGCCATCAGATATGAATCAAGCACAAAATAAAGACCAACCACCATGAAGAAGGGCCTCGGTCTTATGAAAAAGACTCCCATCTAATCAAGTCAACATAAACAATGAAACATCTACCACTGAAAAAATATCGAAGTCGCCAAACTAAATTGGTTCAACCAACCGAGGAAAGGATCCAATAGTTGAGCACATTTCAATGGTTGTGATAGCATTTGTTGCTTTAATGCCCACACTTGTTGATTTAATGCCTAATATTTTTTACAACATTGCACCAATAGTTGTGACTTTAAAGTTGTTACTGTGATGATGACTACCCACAATTGAATGAAATGCACCCCTAAGCACTAAAAAACAACAAATCATGCAATGCCACATCAATGCACAAGTATCAATTTCACTTTTTTTGGGGTTGTATTAGACACCTTGACAAGAAGCATGTTGATGTGGAATCGTATTCAATGATGTGGCCTTGAAATCTTAGTTATAAGCAGGGGACTTGCCAAGTAAGCTACTATAAAAAAATTGGGAGTGATTTGAAATTTCCACGTAGGATTTTGAAAAGTGCGAAGTTAGGGTGCTCACCTACTGGATCCTCTCCCCTAGCGCAAGTTGTGACAAGAAAATAGACTGTAGGAAAATATTGTACCAGCCAAAAACAATATGTTGTCTCCAACATAAAATTATGGTCAATCAAAAAACATTGATATTTAATACAAACTGCTCTAACTAATTAAATTGTGCGTTGTTGGAAGTTAGTGAATTTGATAGGGCGAACTAGGTCAATATTGGAATTATGTAAACACACGGTACGAATGGATTGACTATGAAAAAATAGTGATTGGGGCTTCAAATAAGAAAATAGGGGAGAAGGACCAGTAGTCATGTGAGCTAGTTTCATCAACATGTAGTCCATACATGGAATATCGTAAGACCTCCATTTTTTTTCAAATATAAAATGGACACTTAACTATCTACACCTAAGGTTTGAAGGTATGACTCATCATGCAATTCATCAAAATAACATATCTAGTGTGTCCTAAGAATGACTTATAAAAGATTCGACCAAAATTTAATGTAAAAATCCCTAGTAGTTGAATAATAAAGTATCATTTGTTATTAGTAGAATATTGTATTTCTATGTAAAATATGACTTATATGCAACTTAAATGGAGTAAATACCTATTAGTAATCATAAATGTTTGTTATCTCCATCTTTTATATCTAACACAAAAGGACCAATCGTTGAACACAAAAATTTGAAAGTGCATATTTTTTCATCTACTTTCATAATCTGCCATTTGTTTGTAGTGATTTTAAATAGAAATTGTACTTTTAGTATTTGGCCATTTTTGGCATATTTGGTACTTGCATTTTGCTTGGATCTCAGTTTAGATCACTAGCAGTATTTGTTGAAGTCTCTTAGATCTCATTTTGAGAAGTTGTAAATTGAAACTAGAAGTCCACTTTGCCTTGTTTTGCAAGTGGCCCATTGTATACGCACTAAGTATAAAGTGCCAAAATCACCATTTTGGGGGGATTTCTTGATTGAGTATTTTTGGGGGGTGTCTTGTGTGATTGTGCCTCTCGCTATCTTGTGTTTTTTCATTTTGGTGCTATGGGTTCTCCTAAATTTCCACTTTTAACTCCTAATAATTATGCATCATGGAAAATTAAGGCATGGAGTAAACTAATGGAAAAAGGACTCATTCATTATGTAAATGAAACTATTACAACACCACTTGATCCTAAGGCTGATCCTAATGCTCAAATTCAATGGCTTACTAAGAATGCTATGGCACTTGGAACTCTTAGAAAGTATGTATCAAATGACCTCATTTTTCACATTGATAAGTGTACAACAATTAAAGAGGCTTGGGATATTTTTAAGAAATTGTATGGTTAAGTTAATGAGATTAAGGGCTACAAGCTTGATAGTGAACTCACAACTTTGGATCCCAAGGATTTTGATACAATCCAAGATTATGTCACAAAAGCAACTGAGTTAAGAGAAAAGCTAAAGGATTGTAGAATTGACAAAAAGGATGCTCAATTGGTTTATAACTTGTTGGGCAAGCTTCCTTCAGAGTATGCAACCTTTGTATCTAGCTTTCACGCCCATAGGTTAGCTCAAGGTTCCTCATACACTTCTCCCTCATTTGATTCATTCATGGAGATGTTGATATTCGAGCAATCTAAGTTGACCACGATGGGGATTCTCAAATCTTCAAAGTCACAAGCTTTGGTGGCTAATAAAGGGAATCAAAGTAATCAAGGAAAAGGCAAGAATCAAAAGCAACCTAAGTCTAAAACACAACAAGATGGAGCACAATCTTCCTCTCCACAACAAGGTGATTCACCATTCTCACCTAAGAGGAAACCATATAAGAACAATCTTTTTTGTGGATATTGCAAGAAGTCAGGACATGATGAACATCATTGTTATAAGAAGGATATTGATGAGTTGAAGAATCTTCTTGAGAAAAATAGAATCAATCTACCTTCTAGAATGTCTACATCAGCTTCTTCTTCCAAGGATAAAGGAAAGGATCACTCTTTTGGGACAAATAAAGGAAAGGGACAAGCTCTTTGTGCTACTACAAGTCCTGATTCAGGGAGATGGCTTCTAGATTCAGGGGCTTCTCATCATATGGCATCTTCGCAGTCTATGGTTTCTACATTTGAGCCTTGCCACATGCTGCGGATTTTGATGGGCAATCATACATACATGGATGTGATTGGGAAAGGATCTATTGCCATTGGGGATAACTCCTTCAATGATGTGTTGTGTGTACCCCACTTGACAAATAATCTTCTTTCCATCTATCAAATCACACATGGGGTAGCTAAGAAAGCCATGGAGTTTACACCTGATTCAGTTATCATTAGAGACTTGGGGAGTGGAGCTATCATTGCGACCGGGGTGGTTGATCATACATCTCAGTTGTACTCTTTTTCAGATTTTGGTCCTATTGATAAGGTTGGTTCTTCCTATGTTGATGATTCAGATTTTGAGGAGAACTTTGGGCATTTGAACTTGGGGGTTCTCACATGTGACCCCATTCTTGAGACTTGCATTTCATCTCCTTCTATTGATATCACACCACCTATTTCACTTGATGATGTAGCTAGTGCGATAATTTTGCCTTCTTATGATTCAGTGCAGTAGGATATTTCATGTCTTCCAACTTTAGTTGATTGGGATGCCTACTTGACAGACATTGCAGGTTTGTTTGTGGACTCCTACATTGCATATTTGTGAGACACCATTCATGACATTCATCTTCTCTTTGATGAAGATGATCCTTCTTTGATTGTTGCGAGGGATAACTCTGACCCTCTTGTGCATTCTCTACATGATCAATCTTTAGAGGTTGACATGATTGTGGATACTTTTGTACAACACTTGGAGGAGGTCTCTTTATCTTTTGAGGAGACATATGAGTCTTTGGATATTGTTCTACATTCATCTCCACTAGATCTTGGAGTGCCTTTTTCAGTAGTGTGGCACAGTTTACAACCTTTGGAGGGGGTACCTTTCAGCATTGACATGGAGACACTTGAGCAATTTTCAGAGATTCCTTTCATCATGAGTATTTTTTCTTCATCTTCCCTTCATGATTGAGGAGACTTCATGGATACACCTTTGGTTTTGTTTCTTCCTAAGGGGAGGAATGTTGTTCGACGTTCATGGAGCAGTTTCTTCATTCATCTTCAAGCTTCTATCATTGGTGCAGATTCCAAATTGAGGGGGGGCTTCCTAGTCTCTCTTCTTCTTCTCTCATATGGGGGGGACTTTGTCCTCACATGGGGTTTTGTCCTTCACATACTTCTATGAGAGTTCTTTGTATCTAGTTTTCATCTCTCTTTTGGGGGAGGGTTTTTTCCCATTGGGTTTTTCTCTCTTTCCCCGCTTTGTGAGAGATTTCCTTGCATTGGTTTTCATGCATTTGCATTTGTACATGGGTACCTAACATGGCCTCATAGCCGGGACCCATCTTGCATTTCTTAGTTGCATTGTAGACTTTAGTGCATTCCCCTAAGTTGCACTTAAGGGGGGGTGTTGGTGTAAATAGTTATTCATCTTGGATATTATTACACTTTACTTAAGTTTACTTAGGTACATTCATTTCATAGTAGTTTGGGTATGAGACACTTGGGTGTTTGTGCCACATTGGGATAGTGTGTGTAGGAGAATTTCCACCTTTTATGGTGTGATCTTGTTGTTACACTCCACATTTAGTGGGTGATCCACCTCATGTGGAATATTATATTGTTTCTCCTACCTACCCACACCTATTAAATACCTACCCTTGTTTTTATTGAGCCACATGTCATGTTTGTGTGCTCACGTATCCATATAGCCTTGTCTATATAAGAAGGCTCATATTCATTGTATGTAACGATTGATGATCCAGTTGATCAGTATTTTCTCTTGATAGAATACAGTTTATTCCTATCATATATTTTGTCTCTCTTATTTGTGCTTTCCATTGCCTCTTGATCTTGGCAAAATCTCACAGTTGTTATAAAAACAACACATTATTATATAAAATACAACTTATATCCAACACAAATGGACCAAAAGTTGAACATTAAAACCTTTTGACGCTTCCTCACATTCATGAAAAAAAACAAGGTATTGATTGTACTCACCTTTTATATTTGTGATAAGGCAAATTGTTAATATGAAATACTCCACAATGCATGTAAATTGCTACCCCAATAGTTGTACACATAAGAATGTTTTTGATAATAAAAGCAGCCAAAAATGAGGGGGCTAACCCATAGGTACAATTAAGAGAACAATGGCAGGACCATTGTTCGCATAAAATCAGCAAAGTAGCAGCCTTTTACCTCTATCAAAAACAAAAACCATACTACGAGAGTTTATCAGTGATTAAAAACTACCAGTCAGAGTATAATTCATATGCCACGCAGGGCTATAAATAGAAAAATATAAACATAAGCCTAAATTGAGCTTATCTAGCCCGCAACTACACAACATAGACAAAAAACTCCTCCACATGCAAACATTTATTTCTTTTTCCCTTGGCTCTTCTTAGGGAGCAACTTTCTAGCCCATTCCTTCGTGAGGAACTTGAACAAGCCTTTGTAGTCATCCTCCTCCTTACCTTTCCCTTTGATCATGGTATCTTGCAACAGGCACAACGTAATAGTCGAGCATCTCATGACATTCAGTGCGAACTTGGACACATTGTGCATCTTGGACTCCATCGCCTCTAGTATGCTGGTAATCACCTACACATTGTCAGAGAGGGCCTCTATCTTTTTCTCAAGCTCAACCAAGTTGGGATCTTCTTCCTTCATGCTATTGGCCTCTTCAATAACCAGCATTTTTTCAATCTTGAAGGTCGGGGATGGGAAATTGGCTGGCTCCGAATTCATAGAGGAGATGGGGATTTTAGAAATCCAGGTGGAGCTCACAGAATGGGGGGTCTGTTTGTGCTGGGTCAGGGGCATTTTGACATTTGGAATGGAGTTTCTTGTGTCATGCGAGGAGGAGGGGTCTCTCAGGGATTTCTTTGAGGGTTTAGAGGCCAATCTGCTAGAGCGGCGGGGGGTGTTGGCTTCTTCAGTAATATCCAAATCAGAGTCAATCTCTTGGATTTTGACTCTTTTAGGGGTTTTGACCTCCTCCGAGGAGTGATTCTTGGTTTTCTTGCTAGAGGATCCAAATTCTGAGCACCGAGGGCTTGAATCATTAATGGTCGGAGATTGGGTCAAGGGGCTAACATTCTACACAGAAATGGAACGGGGCGAAGAAAGGGCAAGGTGAAAGTTATACAGGTAGAGCATAAGGCCCTAATGCAGGATGGGAAAATCTTTCCCTTTCTTCTTAGCTTCGGCTATATCTTTAATGTTAGCATCCATCGAATGTAGTAAGAAGAACAGAATGGAAATGAGGTCTTTGTTCCTCAAATGGTTCAGGAACGAGAGATGGTAGTAGTAGAAAATGCCATACCTGCCCTCCAGCGTAAAATACTTCATCATGATGTAGCAGAATTTGTCCCACGGGTGAGGAAGCTCCTCCCTGTTGAATCCTCCAGCCCTCTTGATAGGGTTCTCGCCTTGGCGGAAAAATTGGTTGAGGCTGGTAGAATCCACAATGCAGCTCTGCCTTTTCCATTTTCTGCCCTCCATTGAAAGGCCCGTCGCTTGAGCAATGACCTCTTCATTGATTTTGAAAGAGATTCCCCCCATGGTCACCCTTCTGTCCTCCCAGGAAGTCACGAATTGTTTGGAGAGTCTCTCATCGTTGCCCTTCATATTTTCCACGAATTTGTCAATACCGCCTTCAGTGCACACAAGCCAGGTCGCCGGTTTGGCTTTGAACTCGTCCACTTTGTTGGGTTCCAATCTGAGCCTATCCCCCCCCATTCTTGAATCCTCCAGTTTCATAGTTTGAGAATGACAAAAAACCAGAACACAGAGCCGAAGCAAACTCAAGACGGAATGGTTGAGAAAAGTGTGTCGGACATGAAATAAACGGTCATAATAATCAAAGTGATTATTATCCCTTAAGATCCCGTAGATATCGATGGTCGGAGATCTACTCCGAACGTGCGAGCCTTTACTCAGGCCAATGTGAGTTGACAGATCCCCAATGTCGCCTTTACCGTCGCTAGTTGGCTCCGTTCGAGTTATAATTAGAGGGTAATCATTCCCGATGTCAGTACTTTCATCATAAATCCATCCCATGTGGTAGTGGTGACTCAGCTTGCCCTTGATATGTGGCCATCTAGGGTAGAAATTGGTGGGATCTCCGCACCAATTTAAAAATTGCAAAAAGGTTTCCTTCATCATTGAGCAGATGGGATAGTCCTTTCCTGGATAAAGGCCTTTTCCTTTTCCAAGATTTCCTTAATGGTGATTGGCAACAGATTGGGGTCCCTCCAACATCATAAGCCATTCTGCAGCCTTCGATGGCTCTGTTTCCTTCTCTAAAGATGTGGCATATAGTGAAGTCCTCCATTTTGACCAGAAAGCACCCGATGTCCCTCAGAATAGGTTCCACTCTCCATCCCGTTGAAGCATTTCCTTTGGTAGAATCAATAATGATTTGAGAATCTCCTTTGATTTCAAGGTGTTTTATTCCTATGGAGTAAGCCATTTTCAGAACCCAAAGGAGGGCCATTCCTTCATCTCGAGTGACCGTATTATCCCTTAGGTTGCTAGCATAGGCTGCAACCATGTTCCCTAAATGATCCCTCGTGACTCCACCACCTGCCTGACAGTTGCATTGAGCAGAGCCATCAAAATTCAGTTTAAACCAGTGAAGCTTAGGGGTTGACCATCTAGTCATCCGTCTCTTTTTCTTGGTGTTGTTGTTGAAGCGATCAAAGCCAGGGGGGAGCTTCCAGCAAACAACGATCTTCTTGTCCACCTCATCGGGAGGATAGGGGGGATTTTCCATTTTGTAACTTCTAAATTTTCAGTAATCATCTTCAAGAAAATGTGAGCCACAGAGTCCGGGGGGGTCTCAGTGTCTCTAAAAATTTTGTTATTTCTTTCTTTCCACAAGGCCCAACAGATGTGCGGTGGATTTTTCCAAAGTTGAATGATGAGAGGATGATGGGAGGGGGGTGGGTCCAATCAAAAGCAAATTTTTTTATATTCTTCTGGAAGACCCAACAAAGACCGCATTTCTGAAGAGTAATAGACCAAATATGAGACGCAAAGGGGCAGAGAACAAAAATGTGGTCAATAAATTCCTCATCATCTTTACACAAACTACATCTATTAGGGAGATGGAATCCCCTCTTTTTCAGGTTATCAAGCGTAAGGGTTTTACCATGCATGAGGGCCCACCAAAAGAAATTAATTTTAGGGATTAGCTGAGGGTTCCAGACTTTCTTCCAACATTCTGCATCCACAGGGTACTTAAGGAGCTAATTGTAAGCAGATTTGACCGAGAAATAGCCCGATTGTGTCTCTTTCCAGATGAAGCTATCTTCATTCGGAGCCAGGGGGATTCTGGTTTTCGACAATATGAGTTGCATATCCTGAGTCAAGGGGACCAGATTAGGTCTATTGCTATAGATGAGAACAATGTCCTTCCAGCCCCTTCCTGGGACCAAATAATCCGCAACATAATCCCCCAGGATACCTTTAAGGTGATTCATGATTTGATAGAAGCGAGTGTTGACCAAAGGCCCGTCCTCTGTCCAAAAATCCTCCCAGAATCTCACCTTTTTACTGTCTCCTAGCTGCCACTTTAGACCTTCTCTAACCATCACTCTATTATTCAGGATGTTGTTCCACAACTTGGAACCTTGGGGAAGGTCAGTTGTATTCAAATTATAATAGAAATGCTCCCGGTCCAATTACTTAGCTTTGATGATGTTGCACTAGTCCACCTCACCTTTAGCCAAGGTCCATCCAATCTTGGCAATTAGCGCCTTATTGAGGGCATTAATCTTTCTTATGCCCAAACCTCCCAGAGATTTGGGTAGACACATAGTATCCCAATTGACCAATGCAAGGCATTTTTTTTCCTCTAAGCCATTCCATGAAAAAGTTTCTTTGGATTTTTTCAAGTTTTTCTCCCATGGTCCCTGATATTTTAAACATGGAGAGGAAGTACACCGGAATTCCCTGTAGGGAGGCTGTGAGAAGTTGGAGCTTCCCCGCACTACTGAGGAATTTCCCTTTCCATCCCGTGAGTTTTTTTCTGCATTCGTTCCAAGATAGAGTTCCAGAAGGTGGGGGTGACTTCCTTGACCATGAGAGGGAGACCCAGGTAGATCCCCGGGAGAGTTGTCACTTTGCATCCGAGGATGGAGAGAATTTTGAGTTGGAGGTCACTTGGAGTGTTGAAGAAGTAGAGATTACTCTTCTCATAGTTGATGCATTGTCCCGACGCCTTGGCGTAGTCCGCCAATAGGCTCTTCCATCCTTTAGCCTCCATGACAGAAGTCCTACCAAAAAGGAAAGTGTCATCCACAAACAGTTGAATATTAGAGGGGGGGAGCGTAGAGGCCACTTTGAATCCTTGGAGCCTACCATTGGTGACCAGTGTTAGGCCCAATATGGAAAGCTAATGTACTGAGAGGGGAGGGGTGAATCAATACTTCAAATCCTTTTATCAACAATATCTTTACTGTTATGCATAAACCAAAAACTGTTGTAACATAACATAATGCTAAAACAAATAAGTAACAATCATACATGATTCACTCCATAACACATATATTTTGATTACGTAGAAACTCTTGGTTAGAGAGAAAAACTGCGGTGGGGATGGCACCCACAACTTCACTACTGCAATAATAAAGATTGCTTGGTTAGAGCTACATTTAGCTATTTCTGATAGCTTACCCTGTTAGGAGTAACAAGATCTGTTAGATCTACCTTGCTAAAGGATTTTCCAACACTTTATATAAATGTCGCACCTGGTTAGAGGATTTACAATTTATAGACTTGATTAGAGTCTTTTACCCTGTTAAAGGTTTCTCTTACAACTTCAAAATATTACAATAAGACTTTACAAATATCTGCAACTTTACATCTGAAATGCTGTAGCAGATTCTATGTGCTCAAAATAAGATTACCTTGCCAATAGCATACCTCGGTAACTCATAAAGTAACTTGGTAAACCCTTCTGTTTACTCTGTTCTTTGACTGTTCTTTGATAACCTTCTTGGTGACCTCTGTGTCTCTGTTGACCTCTGTGTCTTTGTAACAGTCATAAAACTCTGTGATTTCTCATGTATCACATAAGTCTTGCTTCATACACATATGCACACACATTTCTCTCATTCACATATATCTCTAACCCTATATTCATGCTGTATAAATAGACTTCTTATGTCGGTGATCTGATTCATTGCTTCGATCTTACAAACATGATTTCTTGAATAAATAACCATGCAACATATTTCATTGGTTAGATGACCTCAAAATTATACAAAATCTATATGTCCAATTTCCAATGCAATAATGGCTCTATGTGCCTCGATCTTGTAACACGTTTTCATATGTGTGTCCAGGTTCAATGAATCTGGTAACATGTTTCACTTGGTGTATATCAACTCGGTGTATTATCTTTACTGCTCGGTAGACATGAAATAACACTCGGTAGACAGCTCGATGTATACTGGGCTTTGTGATTGTTTTCCTTCTGTAACCGACTAGACTGTTCATACCGACTAAATATTTCGGTAGTGGTAACCGACTAGAGTATATAGAATGACTTTGTATATAAAACTAATGGCAATTTGATAAGTAGTAACAATCTCCCCTTTTGACATTAGTTGGGATGTTTGACAAAACTACTTTCAAAGTCATTACTCAAAAATCTGTATACTTTACAAAATTTGACTAAACATACAATATATACATTAGTCAATGAAATAGTATAATCAAATATACTCCCCTTATCAATATGTTGTTCAAAACTCTGATTATGTGTGCTCAGTGATCAATACTCTGTAATCATTGTTCTTTCCTCTGTTCACTATTTTTGGATACTCTACTTATTCTGCTCGGTATACTCCCCCTGTATACTACACTCTGGTTGATTGATACTTTGAATACTATACAGTCCCCCTGTGTACTTTGATGCTATATATACTCTTGATGATATACTCCCCCTTTTTGATAAACATCAAAATTTAGTTACCATTTGGAGGTGGCAACTGATTAAAAATGGATTTGTACTTTGTCTTGGCTTCGGTGAGAGCGATAGAGAGTGCATCCTTTACACTGTCCATTAAAGAATTTTGTGCATTAATATTAGCCAATAATGAAATTAAGCCATCTAAAGTGCTTCCCTGTTGTGTAGTAGAGAGGTAAGTGGCTCGATTTAGCTGTTCTTGAACGGATGAAAGATGAGGAAGGAATAATGTTTGAAGTGTCATTATGTCCATCCCGATCTTGTGTTCTTCATTCCTCAGTTCCAATTGTTGAGCCATGAGCTGTTGTAGCTTAGTATAAAATTTTTGAATTGAATTGGGCTCGGGGGTCAACTTATTTGAGAGATCGGTGATCTCTTTCTCAATTGCTTCTGTTTTATTCTTAATATCCTTAAGGAATAAAGAAAATGTGCAGAGTTTCTGAAATAATGAAAGAATGTGCTTGAGTTGAGGGGACAACTCAGTAATAAATTTGACAAGTTTTACCTTGCCAACAACAATGGATTTCTGTACTTCCTCTATCATTTTAGCAGTTAGCTCCTTGTCTTTTAGTTTGCTCAAGTATTCGGATGCATCTACTCCAGATGTCTCAATCTAATTTAGGAGTTCATCCAATTGAATATGGATGGTTGCATCGGTTGATACTGTAGCTGAAGGTAGCATATCTGATATAAAGGTCTTTACCTTCTGAAGTACTTTATTCTTCCTTTGTATGGCCAGTTGCTTCTCCTGTTCGACCTTTGCTTTGCACAGTTCACCGAATTCAGTGAGTGTTTGCCCTTTCAATTTGGAGATGTCTACATTAGGCAACACTATCAGTTTTGATAAATCAATTTTGAAACTATGCTTTTTCAACTTCTTTTCTTTACCTTTCATCGGGTGAACCACTACAATAGCTTGAGAGGCTTGAGGACCCTCGGTAGGTTGTTTGGTAGAGACAACACTTTGGTCAGTTTCTTCAGCCTCGGTAGTGTCCTTCGGTGTCTCGATGCTTGGTGTCTCAGCTGTAACATTTTTTGTGCTAGAAGGTGCTTGAGAGGTTTGTTCTTGTGAAGTACCTTCTGCTGTAGACTTTTGACCTTCGGTGCCTTCACCTATATCCTGAGGAGCTTCAGTTGTAGTAGGTTGATTGATCGGTGGGTAAGGCTGAACTTGTTCCAAAATAGATTCACTGGAGACAAGTTTTGCGTAAGCATTTCCTTCTATCATTTCTTGTTCAGGTGCCTCTGCATCCATGATATCTTCATCTATTTGAATGGTGTCAGCAGGGTCTTGCTCAGTGACATCAGGCTCTTGGTCGGTGACATCGACTATTTCCACTGTAGATTGTTCACCAGCATTCTTTCTTCGAAAGATGTCCTTCCATTGCTCTTTTGTTTCCTTCTCCACTTCTATATACAGGCCATTCATCAATTTCAAGGCCTTTTGTTTTACTGTAAATTGTGTTTGGTTGTTTGTCAGATGTTCTTTTATTTCATCAACTGACATATCAGGAAAGAGATGCACCAAACTTCTTTCTTTGATTTGTTTCTCCGAGTCTAGGGAATATTGCCATCTGGTTTCAATATGTGCATATAATTCCTTAGGAATAGAATTACATACTTCTAATGGGACCACTCGGAATTTTAGAAGTGTGCAAATGACAGCTTCTTCAATTTGCCTCTTTTCATCAGCAGATCTGGATTCATATTTGACAAATCTGAATCCACCAAATCCACCATATTCCTTCATATTTTTACAAAAAAATCCTACACTATGTACATCTACCTTCTTGCTTTTCACAATCTGAAATTTATTTGCATCTTCAGATTCGGTATCACTCGACTCTTTTGGCAAAATGAGTCTCCGAGTAGATTTCTTGTAAGTTCTAGTTACCTTAGGAACGACAACAGTCTTTTGTTTCTTACTCGGTGATGCAGCAGATGCCCTTGTGTTAGGTCTCTTTGTTGGAGGGGTCAGTAGGGCCATTGAAGTGTCCTGTTTCTTTCTCTTCAACACTTTTCCCTTAGGCAATTCGGTGCTAAGTGTTATTGCTGCTTCTTGGGCTTCTGTCTCCTCTACGGTGATGGCTAGAACTCCTTTGACAGGTGTGGAGGAAGACTCTTCTCCGAATTTCTCAATTAATGCCTTAATCATCTCTGCAGCTTTTCTTGTAGCCTTAGGTACTACAATGCTCATTTTTACTTTTTCCTTCACCTCTTCATAGGCTCCATACCTCAGCTCGATAGTATGCCTTGGCAGTGATAGATAGGCATCAATTTGCTATTGTATGATATCAAAATTAATCTCATAACCCATTGGTGACAAAGATTGAGTTCTCGGTTCAACAACATTCATATAACAATAATCGGTGTCTACCTCAAAACATATATCATCCTTATATTTTTCTACCTACTGTGGTGGAATCCAGTACCTGTTACGCATTTTCTCTTGGAACTTGCTGAAGTAATCATCCATTATATCATTAAAGTTATCACCTAACTTCTTGATGAAGTCATTGATCTGATGGGTGATTGGTTGGTGTAGTTCCCAAAAAACTTTACTGACTGTTGGAAAAAACTTCTCAAAGTAGAAAAACATACATACAAGTAGTGATCCAAATTTTAGAGTATTTGCCAAGTTGTTCTTCTTCGGCTTCCTGATTGTGTTCAGATTTTCAAACAAGTTCTTCAACAATACTTCACACAAGTCAATTTTCATGCCTTTCTTAACAATTTTGTATGCTAAGTCCACTACTGCACAGGGTACACTATTTTCCCTTGCTGATTGGAAGAAACAGTAACCAATTACTCTAATGGAAAATTTGAGTTCAGGATCAGTGACATTGTTCAACTTCAGACCTCTGCAATTAGATTCTACTCCAGTCAGACTGATCAATTCCTTCTATGATATCATTTTCTATGCTCAGGCATGATCATAGATAGGATAACCGGTGATCAGATGAATGATTTCTTTAGTGATCTTAAACGGTTTCTCTTGTAGCCACATGAAATCATCATGCACTCGGCTTAGTACAAACTTGACCCACTGGGGTTTGAACACACGGGGATAGGTTAGGGCTTCAGTCAATCCCTTGATTTTTATATGCCCATACTTGCTATCCATTTTACCATCTGTGCACAATTCATCATATGCATCTTTTATCTCAACATGATCGAGTTCTTCAACACGACATTTTGTGAAGAATCTCACATCCTCGACTAACAAGACTCGATCCGGGATGAGTGAAAAGGCAGTTTTGTCATCCGGTTCAAATGCAATTTTGGGAGTCAAAGAGTATTTTAGTGAGGGCTTCTCTACATTCTTGACAACAATGGGGTCTTAGATCTTAGGTGCCATTTTGATTTCAGATAAAAATTGACACAGGAACCTTAGGGTTTGAGAACTTAACAAACGACAAACGCTTGACACTCAACAGATAATAACAACTTAATGAGTTCGGTAAACCAACTTAGCAATGCGATGAGATTTGATGTAAATACCTTAGATTTCGCTTTGAAGATGGTTTGATTGCCTTGATTCGCTTTGCTCTGCTTCTCGAAAACTTGGTGAATGAAAATGACTGCGAAAATACCTTTAAGTACTCAAAAGTACCTTATCAGGCTCCGTGCAAGTTAGGTCAAAACATTAAATGCACTCAATTCTACTTAACTTTCTTTACCTTTTTGTGCTTTAACCGAGTAACCAAATTTCCTTCATATACCGACTTGACAAGCTTCCTGAATTCACCGACTTGACATATATCCTATAAAGTGCTCCAAAAGACTTTGATAGAATTTCAAACTTACTACTACATCATACTATGCAGATTTTGAATTCAGTACATACTAAAATAGGAAC
Organism: Cryptomeria japonica; assembly: GCF_030272615.1. Lineage (NCBI taxonomy): Eukaryota > Viridiplantae > Streptophyta > Pinopsida > Cupressales > Cupressaceae > Cryptomeria > Cryptomeria japonica. The sequence continues at coordinate 568,704,133 of NC_081413.1, forward strand.
TGTTTAAGATTTAACCTTGTGAGAATGCGGTCCCTTCATACCTTTACTGATTAATTTGGAGTGGGAGCACCTAACTCAGTAGGTAAGGTGCTTTCTTTATTTGACACAATTTCCTTCTTTCTCCAAATCATCTTTAATTTCTCTTTTATTTCCTCAGTGTCTTCTCTAGGTTGATCTCTGCAATCTCCAGCCAAGTGTCCAACTTTGTGACAATGAAAACATGCCATACCAGGATTTCTCCATGATCTTTGGTTATTCATTCCAAACCTTATAAATCAGTTGGCACTTATATGTCCATATCTTCCACAACATTCACACCATATCCTTGTATTGTAATCCCATGGTACTGCAGAATATTGTCGGTAAGGATCTGTGTGAGTTCGGTAACCTCTAGTATTTGCTCGGTGTGCAGACCACATGTGGTTCTTTTGCTTAAACCAACACTTCTCGGTACTATGTCCATATCTATTGCAGTTTTTACAAAACCGTTTGAATGTTGCCTTCTGATAATTGTTAACAGACTTTGTCCTACATTGATTAGATGTGTGACCATATTTATTGCAATTGTAACAATAACCATTGGTCTTAGTGGCATTCGGTTGCTTACCTTTTCTGGTTTGACACATGTTGACAGTATGGCCTTGATTTCCACAATATTAGCAAATAGGCTTCTTCCTTTTGATGTTATTCCTTTTTCCAGCTTGTTTTGATGATTCTCCTTTCTCGGTAGTGCAGATTCCCTTCTCGGTAGAGTCTTTTCCTTTGTAATCGAGTCCTCCTTCTTTGTAGGGTCATCTTGTGTTCAGTTGCTCATCCAACATCTTTGATGCTTCATAACTCTTCTTCAGTGTTTGCTTGGATTTCTTCTCTGTTTCAAGTTCATTGCTCAACCTTGATACTTCAAGTTGCAATGCTTGATTCTCATCATCTTTCAGATTTGCTTCATGATGTGCATAACCTAGTTGATCTGTCATATTTTGTTGAATCCCAGTCAACCTTATGATTTCATCATCCTTATCAGATACTAGAGCTTCAAGTTGTTGTTTCTCTCTTTCTAGATCTCTTACTTTGTCCTCGGTTGTCCTCAATGCATCAAGATTTTCAATCATCTGTGTGCTGAAATGTTCATGTTCTCTTTTCATTGCTTTTAGTTGATCAGCCAATGCTTTGTTCTTTTCTTTCAATTGTCCAATCATTTCTTTAGTCTCTTCAGACATACTGTTCTTAGATGATGTCTCAATTTGTTCCACTAATTCTTGAGAGTCCTGCAAATCATCAGATAATCTTCTTCTCACTTTCAGAGATTTTTGCATTTGCCTTTGCATGTTTGCAATCACTTGATTAGCATGATCCAATTCTTCTTGCAGATACACAATCCTCCGAGATTGTTTGTAGCCTTCCATTGATAAGATCTTTCTCTTTAGGCAGTTAAACCCTTTTCCAAGATTCAAGCTCTGATACCAATTGTTATGCCCAATATGGAAAGCTAATGTACTGAGAGGGGAGGGGTGAATCAGTACTTCAAATCCTTTTATCAACAATATCTTTACTGTTATGCATAAACCAAAAACTGTTGTAACATAACATAAAGCTAAAACAAATAAGTAACAATCATACATGATTCACTCCATAACACATATATTTTGATTATGCAGAAACTCTTGGTTAGAGAGAAAAACTGCGGTGGGGATGGCACCCACAACTTCACTACTGCAATAATAAAGAGTGCTCGGTTAGAGCTACATTTAGCTATTTCTGATAGCTTACCCTATTAGGAGTAACAAGATCTATTAGATCTACCTTGCTAAAGGATTTTACAACACTTTATATAAATGTTGCACCTGGTTAGAGGATTTACAATTTATAGACTTGATTAGAGTCTTTTACCCTATTAAAGGTTTCTCTTACAACTTCAAAATATTACAATAAGACTTTCCAAATATCTGCAACTTTACATCTGAAATGTTGTAGCAGATTCTATGTGCTCAAAATAAGATTACCTTGCCCATAGCATACCTCGGTAACTCATAAAGTAACTCAGTAAACCCTTTTGTTTACTCTGTTCTTTGACTGTTCTTTGATAACCTTCTCGGTGACCTATGTGTCTCTGTTGACCTCTGTGTCTCTGTAATAGTCATAATACTCTGTGATTTCTCATGTATCACATAAGTCTTGCTTCATACACATATGCACACACATTTCTCTCATTCACATATATCTCTAACCCTAAATTCATGTTGTATAAATAGACTTCTTATGTCGGTGATCTGATTCATTGCTTTGATCTTACAAACATGATTTCTTGAATAAATAACCATGCAACATATTTCATTGGTTAGATGACCTCAAAATTATACAAAATCTATATGTGCAATTTCCAATGCAATAACAGTTCTATGTGCCTCGATCTTGTAACACGTTTTCATATGTGTGTCCAGGTTCAATGAATCTGGTAACACGTTTCACTCGGTGTATATCAACTCGGTGTATTATCTTTGCTTCTTGGTAGACATGAAATAACACTTGGTAGACAGCTCGGTGTATACTGGGCTTTGTGACTGTTTTCCTTCTGTAACCGACTAGACTGTTCATACCGACTAAATATTTCGGTAGTGGTAACCAACTAGAGTATATAGAATGACTTTGTATATAAAACTAATGGCAATTTGATAAGTAGTAACAACCAGATGGGTCACATTTCTGTTTAAGACTTCAGCTATCATGATAAACATATAAGGGGATAAAGGATTGTTAGGGGTCCCACAGATACTGAGAGGGGGGGTGAATCAATATCTAACCGATAATAAGAATTTCTTAAGTTAAAACATGCAGAACATAATATAACAATGTACCGATATGCAAGAAATAATGCAATAAATAGAATCAAGAATATCCACATGAAAAGTACACCATAACACAAGATGTTTAACAAGGAAACCCGGTGTGGGAAAAACCTTGGTGGGATTTGTGACCCACAATATTCACTCACTGGCCAATAAGAGAATATTACTTACAATAGGGGCCTGCACATGCAGGAAGGCCAACAGCCTAGAGCTCACTACTCAATGGGAAGTCACACTGACTTACAATAAGGATTATACTAATCCAATAACTTGTACTGCTCTACAATAGCATCTTCAATGCTAGATTTAGTACCGGTTCCTGCTCTGTTCTTTACATATACCCTTTGACCTATATTTCGCACATTAGGTCTGCCTAATATTTTCCTTAATGCTCCTTCTACCTCTATATCAAATGTCTATAATGATCTCCTTTATATATAAGAGTCATTTTACAATTTGCCAAGTCAGCTTACAATAATAAACAAAATATTGTATAACAAAAATCCTGTCGGCCTCTGTGCCGGTATACTTGTTTTCTTCTGTGCCGGTGCCGGTGTAGAGTGTGATCTACTGATGCCGGTGCAATATCTTGCTGGTGTAATGCTTTGCCGGTATAATGTCTTGCCGGTGCCATAGGATTGCAAGGTTGCCATCAATGACAAAACCTTCAATCACATACAATGTCTCATTGGAGTGTGCATATGCCAACAATCTCCCCCTTTGGCATTGATGGCAACACTCATGAGAAATTTCAAAAAGTATCCAAAAAATGTGTAGTCCAAAAATGTTACCAAAAATGTGAGAGCTCCCCCTGAGCATATGATTTCTATGTTTTGAATTTTCTCATCCCACTACTCCCCCTTTGGCATCAATGACAAAGGTTGTCAAGATGTCAGTAGAGCTTGTAGGTTCAGCTATCCATAAACTCAACCTTGTAGCTAGGTGGTTATAATCTGAAAAAGATCTCCCAAAATCAAGTTTAGACTATCCATAAACTTCTTACTATCCTTTATTGTTGTCTTAGTTCTCTTTACTGTATCGGTGAGATGCTGCAAATGCTCTGCCGATGTTTTGCTTCCCTGTGTTAATGCCTCAGAAATTTCCTTCCGCAGAGATGCTAAATAGTCCAATCTTGGACTTAGTTTAGATCTCAAATGTTTTGCCTTGTTTATTATTCTTTCTTTCTCCCTTTCTAATTTGAGTAGTTCTTCCTCAAATTTTGCTATCTTCTCTTCAAAAACTGATAGTGTATCAGGTGAGTTGACAAAGCTGTCTGCAAGTTTATTTATATCATCCTGTGCCTTGCTTATTTTTTTGTCAATATCTACAGTCAAAAAGTTTGTTTTACATGTATCTTTATACAGATTTTTGTATTCTTTCAACAAATTACATAGTTCCGGTAGAAGTGTGTCAAAATCTATGTTACACTTCTTTATTTCCTCATCAAAGAATTTCTGTTTTTCAATTTCTACCTTATCCTTCACTGACTCTTCCTTTATTTTCTCAATGTTTTCTAAGATATATTTACACAATGTATCCAATTGTCCTAAAGAATCTTTATTATCTATATTACACTTGGGATCTATTACCTTCAAAATTGGTATGGAATCATCAATTGCTTTGTAAGCCTGTGAGCTGCAGTCAGTTATTTTCTTGATAGAATCAAGTAATACCTCAGTCACATTTATTGATTTGAATGTTGATGATGATCCAACAATCTGAGTACCGGTGGAAGTAACCATGCTTGTATTGACCTCTGGTAGGTCAGTTTGTGTCTGCATTTCTTTAAGCACTGGTTTTCCTACTTCACTAGTTACCGGTGGCACTGTTTCCTTATGTACCTGTTCCGATTGATGTTATTCCGGAGCCTTTATCTTTGTTGGTTTCTCTGTATGTTGTGTTGTCTCAGTTTATGACTCAGTCTCTACCTTTTTCTTTGTATCTTTTGTCAGTTTCTTTGTTTCCCCTGCTACCGGAGGCTCATTAGCCATAGCTGACTTATCAGTTGTATCTTTGTCTACTATTATGTTGATCTTCTAAGTATCAACATTCACAGTATATAAGACTTTAGAATTAGGATTGCTATCCTCTACATCCATACTTTCAATTGTCAGTTGATCTTCAGTGGTTGTTATTTTCACCGGTGGGGGTAGGTTGTCTTTAACTTTGATGCTTGGTGGTCCACCAACTTTACCTTTCCCCTTGTCTCTATCTTTCTGATATACCTTTATAGGTTTAGGGTTCCTGTACTCTTCTTGTTTTTCTTTGTCAACCAGGAATATATCCCATCTATCTTCTATTTCCTCTGTCACTTCATAAACTCTTCCTGCAATTAGTGAAATATGTCGGTGTGTAGTAGAGAATACTGACCGGTTTGCTTAAGCAATCAAATCATCAATTTCTTTTGGAGAGTTTACCAGATATACAGTAAGTAGCTTCTCAATTTTTATTTTCTTATCTAATTCTATTACTGCTTGCCTTATGGCCTCAAGTCTTTTGAATAATTCATCAGGAATTTCATTTACTACTTCCATCAAAAATTTCTTGTACATGTCCATATGCAATATAACACTGTTCTCAACTTGCTCTTTCTCATCAGCTATTAGAGTGTCATGGATTTTCTCTATGTTCTTCAATTTACCTTCCTCTATGATTTCATTTAGCAATATATCAAGAGGGGCCAAGTCTCTGTTTGTCCTTTTCTTCTTCTTAGGTGTCAGCTTCTTCTTTGGTGTGGCCTTTCTAACCGAAGATATCACTGCTTGTTGCTTTTGCCTTGTTCTTCTAGTGAAGGTGTGGTTGCCGGTGAGGGATCTCTTTTTCTTACAACTCTTTTAAAAGTTGCTAGCATGTCACCTTCCGAAGAAGTACCTATCGGTGATAGGTGAGTTTCAGGTTGTGGAGCTACCAACTCATCCTCTGTTATGCCGGTTTTCTTCAATACATCTTCCTTAATGGCTTTTGCTTGTTTGGATCCTTTCCTTACAAACGCCTCAACCTTCTTTACTCTTTTCTTTGATTGTATTTGGATTTCTATAGTCTCAGCACTACCAAATACTTCTTGCTTAGGTTCATTGGGGGCTTCCAGAAGTGCTTTAGCATATGTTTCAACTATGTGATCATCTATTTCATAGCCCATCTCGGTTACCCAAATTGTCCTTGGGATGACCGCTTCCATCCAGATTTCATCTTTCTTAATGACAAAGCATATATCATCTTTGTATTTGTCTACTATTTTCTGAGATAACCTTACTCTTTTCTTCATTTTGGTCTTTAATGTTTGAAAGAAGTCATCAATATTGTTTTCCTTGTTCTCATCCATGTTATTGAATAGTTCAGTCAATTGTTTTCCTACCAGTATGTCATATCCAAGTTCTTTATAACCTATACTGGGAACCTGTTTTGTTATGTGTAGCATTAGGCATACTAATAGATTTCCAAATCTGAAAGTTCCTTTCTTGTCCTTCTTGATCTTTCCAAGGTTGTCAATTAGTTCATCCTTTAACCATTCACATATGTCAATTTTTGCATTGTCTGTTACCATATCATAAGCACTCTTAATGAATAAACTTGAAACTAAATTAAGTCTATTAGCATGAGTGGCTTTATAACCTAATATCATACTGATGAATCTCACATTGATATCTTTTACATCATTAACCGTTAGAGACCTCTTGTTGAATGTTGCACCAGTTAGGTTTATAACTAGGTCATTGGGAACCTTCTTGGTTTTATCTGGTCTCTTACTGGTGGTCGGTAACCCTGTCACAGCTTTCACAGCTTCCTTGGTGATCTTATGGATTGCATCTAACCAGAAAAATTCTCCATGAACTCTGCTTAAAACTATCCTAATCACATCCTTAGGAAATTCAGGAATGCTAAGGATCTCTATAAATCCTAGGGTCTCAATAATCTTGTGTTCATCTTTAACATTGCCGGTGTTATCACATATTACGGTTTTATACATGGTTTTGATTTCCTCATCTCCTAACTCTTCAATGTTGCAGTGGATGTACATTATGGGGTCTTCAGCATATACAACTCCCTTAGGAATTTGAGAAAAAGCACTGAAGGTATCATCCTTCTTTGCTATCTCGGGAACTAACTGAAATACGGGCCTAGGTCTTTTTATTACTTCAACAGTAGTAGGGTTTGCTATGTATTCAATTGCAGAGGTGGATGCCATGATTAAATACCTTTTACTGCCTTGGGTGGATGATTGCTTGGAGTGTGCTTGCTTCTTGCTCGAAATGCCTTAGCTCGGAATCTTCGCGCTCTCTGAAAATTTGAAATCATGGTGAAATGAAATGGAGCCAAAACCTTATTTTTATAATGTCTTTTCGTCATCTACCACATTAATTGTATGCCGGTTAAGTATTCACTTAACATTGTCTGCCGGTAATAAGTAATTTTTCAACTTCTTATCTCTAACCGAAGGAATAATTAGCACATGTCTCAATAGATTGCCAAACCCTCAAAGAAATTTTCTTCAATTGGATGAAGAACTTCCTGTTGGTGGAGCACTGCTCTATCCTTTCGGTGAAGTATCACTTTGTCCTACCGGTGAAGCATTGGTTGGTTCTACCGGTGGAGAAGTATTCCCAATATTTAGATCAACTTTTCTAATCCATTGTTTTGAGAATTCTTGCTTAACCTCTTCAACTTTTTCTTTACCTTTCAAGTTAGCACTTTTGTTGTCTACCAATGTTTATTTACTTCTACAAAATTTAGCAATATGCCCAATCTTGTTACATGCATAACAAGTTACATTATTCTTCTGAATAGCTTTCTCATAATCTATGCCGGTTTGTGTTCTGCATTGGTTTGATAAATGTCCAAATCTTCCACAAACATAACATCTCACATTCATTCTGCAGTTTTCAGAGTTGTGACCAACTTTGTTGCATTTTGAACATTGACCGATGGGTGTGTTGATATTCTGATAATTCCTAGATCTACATTCATTTTCTCTATGATCATACTTATTACAGTTAAAGCATTTTCCATTGAATTTATAAGCATTAGGTTGTCTTACCAGTTTGCTGTGATCCTGAGTATTTGCAGTACCGAAGCTTTCACCAACTTCAAAGCCAATTCCAGAAGTGTCACCTTTAGGTTTTTGATTCTTCAACAAGGTACCAAGTTCCTCTGAGCTTTTCTTGAATTTTTCCTTGTGTTGATTTGCAGTTTCCAGTTCTCTATCCAAGATTTCTTTTTGTCTCATCAGTTCATTTGAGTCATTCTGAGTGTGCATCAAATCCATCTTCAACATGTCATTTTCATAGCTAAGTCTTGTGTTCTCATTTGCTGCATCACTTAGTCTTCTGGTCAATTCTTCTTCATTCTTCTTCCTATCCTCAACCTCTTTGCAAAATCTCATTGTCATATCCTGCATTTCATTTTTTGTTGTCATGATCTCTTGTTTCAACTTACTTATCATATCATTAAGTGATTCCTTTTCATCATTCTCATTTTGCAATTTTTCACAAAGTTCTCTTCTCTTATTTCTTGCAACAGTAAAATTTTCTTGAAGTGCCTGAATGATATCCTGAGCTGCCCTTAAATCATCTTCTAATTTGATAATTTTCAATTTCTCTACATCATAGTCTGTAAGAGCTCCTTCAAGTTGCTTCATCAGATTTTCCATCTTTATCGGTGTCAAGATCTTCCTCAAGCTGTTACGCTTCTGAAAATAGAGGACCAGGCTCTGATACCAATTGTTAGGGGTCCCACAGATACTGAGAGGGGGGGGTGAATCAGTATCTAACCGGTAATAAGAATTTCTTAGGTTAAAACATGCAGAACATAATATAACAGTGTACCGGTATGAAAGAAATAATGCAATAAACAGAATCAAGAATATCCACATGAAAAGTACACCATAACACAAGATGTTTAATGAGGAAACCCGGTGTGGAAAAAACCTCAGTGGGATTTGTGACCCACAATATTCACTCACTGGCCAATAAGAGAATATTACTTACAATAGGGGTCTGCACATGTAGGAAGGCCAACTGCCTAGAGCTCACTGCTCAATGGGAAGTCACACTGACTTACAATAAGGATTATACTAATCCAATAACTTGTACTGCTTTACAATAGCATCTTCAATGCCAGATTCAGTACCGGTTCTTGCTCTGTTCTTTACATATACCCTTTGACCTATATTTCGCACATTAGGTATGCCTAATATTTTCCTTAATGCTCCTTCTACCTCTATATCAAATGTCTATAATGATCTCCTTTATATATAAGAGTCATTTTACAATTTGCCAAGTCGGCTTACAATCATAAACAAAATATTGTATAACAAAAATCTTGTCGGCCTCTGTGTCAGTATACTTGTTTTCTTCTGTGTCAGTGCCGGTGTAGAGTGTGATCTGTTGATGTCGGTGCACTATCTTGCCAGTGTGATGCTTTGTCGGTATAATGTCTTGCCGGTGCCATAGGATTGCAAGGTTGACATCAATGACAAAACCTTCAATCACATACAATGTCTCATTGGAGTGTGCATATGCCAACAAGGATCGCCCTGTCGGATACCTTTCTCAGCTTTGAAGCATCCCCTAGGAGTCCCATTAATTAGTACTGAGAATTGAACCGTGGTCACACATTCTCGAATCATATTCACCATTTTTTGGTTAAATCCCAGTTTTAGAAGCACTTTGAAAAGAAACTCCCAATTAACCTTATCATAAGCTTTTGATATATCAAGTTTAAAGGCCATACCTAGCAATTTGCTCCTATCCATGGAGTGGATTATCTCATGAGTTGCAATGGCAGCATCCAAAACTTGGCATCCCAGGACGAAGCCTTTCTAAGATGGACTGATAAATTTTTCCAAGAAGGGTTTAATCCTATTCACAAGGACCTTGGAGAGAATTTTATAAATGGTATTGTAGAGGCTTATGGGCCGATACTCCTTCAAGCAGCTGGGAGTAGTGGTCTTGGGGATGAGGACAATGAAGGTGTTGTTGATCTTTTTCAGTAGTCTCCCCATTTTGAAGAAGTCTTGAACAACTTTGGTGACATCATAACTAACAATGTCCCAAAAGTCCTGGAAGAACGCCGTGGGGAAACCATTTGGGCCCGATGTCTTGTAGGCTCCCATAGTAAAGACAGCCCTATGAACTTCATCAGTCGATATGGGAGCCAAAAGTTGTCAATTGTTGTCCTCATTAATGGCCATTGGCAACTTACTAACAAGGCAGTCCTAGAGCGGAGAATTCCTTCCACCATCCGCATACAGTTTAGTGAAAAAGTCCACCGCATTTTGTCCAAGCAGAGAGTCCTCAGAGATCTCCTGGCCAGTTTCATCCTTAATACTTTTGATATAGTTCCTCCTCTTGTGGATAGAAAGCGATCTGTGGAAGAAAGTAGAATATGTGTCCCCTTCTTTCAACCACTAGATCCTGGATCTTTGTTTCCAGTACACTTCTTCCCTAGAGAGGATATCTTTCCATCTCTTGCGGCAATCTTCCTCCTCCTTCAAAATAGGGTCTGAGGGGTTACCGATAGCCATAATATTCTGAAGTTGTTCCAGTCTGGCTCCTAGGTCCTTCTTTCTTTTGAAGATATCTCCAAATGTGGTCCTATTCCACCCTTTGACTTCCCTGCTAATTAACTTTAGTTTCTCCATAATTCTGAACATGGCAGTCCCTTGGATCGGGGTGGTCCACTAGCATCTTACCATTTCCCTGAAGTCCGGGTGGGAAGCCCACATGATCTCATAGCGAAAAGGGGGGGGACCCTGGTAGGGTCTGTCTTTCCAGTGGAGAAGAAGGGGGTTGTGGTCAGACGCAGTCCTTGGGAGGGTTTTCAAGTAAGAGCTATTTCCAATGTCCCAATTGGTGGAAATCAGGAATCTATCCAGCCTGACTTGAATAAGATGTTTGTCTTTCCTATTGTTCGACCAGGTGAAGGGGGCACCCTGCAGATCAATATCCATAAGGCTTGTAGCATTGATGAAACTGGCTAGGTCGCCCATGCTGTCAGAGAAATCTTCCAAACCACCACACTTTTCGGATGGGTAGAGGGGGGAGTTGAAGTCTCTCGCAAGCATAAACTGGTCCTTCTGGTTAGTCATAATGATATTAGAAATTTCCTCCCATAGGAGCTGTCTCCCCGATCTTGAGTTGGGAGCATAGATATTAAACATCTGCCAACATTGTTCCCCATAATGAAGGGAAACTGCTAGGAAATTTTGGGAGCTAGAGAAAAGCTCACCTTTCATTTTAATGGGATCCCAGAGGGTAGCAATACCCCTAGAAGCACCCAAGGCATCAGCATAGAGATAGTCCGCTCCAGGCCAAAGTTTACCAGCAACCGCAGCAAAAGTTTGAAAGGGCATCTTGACTTCTTGAATGAGGCAAATGTCAATTTTCATCTCAAGAATGAGTTGTTTTATGGTGAACTACTTCTGGGGGTTGTTCAAACCCCTTATGTTCCAAGAGAGGAACTTCATTTCTTGCTTTTTTAAAGTCCGTCCAGGGTCAGTTGTCTGCCCTTTGCAATGTCCCTAGCCATAACCTTGTGCCTCAGGACTCTTTCTGAGGGTCTGCCTACTTTGTTTTCATTACCCCCCACATCTGCTTTCTTGGCCTTGACTTTCTTCTTATGGGTTACCCATTCTTCATTATCCATCTGGGGGGAGCCCGAGGGGGACACTTTCAGCAGAGTTACCAGGGAGTTTCTAGGGTGTGCATCTCTATCCCCCATTATAGGGGAGAGAGGGGTTGAAGAGGTGGGTAAGCTATTTTCAGTCAAAAGAGGCTTGGCCAAAGCCGAGTTGAGGGCTATCTCCTGCGGGATCTCCCCCTCTTCCAGGGGAATGCTTGAGTTTTTGACTGGGTCTGCTGGGGATTTTAAGATCTCAAGGATCTTGTCTGTGTGTGGGTAATCTTCAGAAATTTCATTCACAGTAGTCAGCTCAAGGGGAGCCGAAGATGATGGGTCACCAAGGTTGATGGGTTCGGCCTAGATGGCTTTATTTTTTAGCTTGGGTTCTGCAACCACAGGGGCTTTACAATCAGTATATGAATGCCCCTGGTTATTGCATTTATGGAAATACAAGGTGGCATTTTCGTACACAATAGCCTGGGACCATTTTCCCCATTTTGATTTTAGGGAGATAAAGTTTGGGAGAGCCTTGTTAATAGTGACATTGACACAAAAACAAGCATACACCAACCTGGATTTGTTGAGAGTTATCGAGTCCGCTGCAACAAAGCTGCCAAACAAGTTCCCTATCCAGTGGAAGATTTGTTCATCCCATAATTCCAGAGGGAGTCCAGGAAGCCTAACCCAGACTGGAGCCATGCGGTTTAGTTCTGCAAAGGGGTCAAACCCAAGCTTCCATTTAGCCATGGTTAGGAAATGCTTTCCATAAGCCCAAGACCCCGACAGAACATAGATCAGATCCTCGTCAATGTTGAACTTGAAAAGAAAGAGTCCCCCCGGCATAGCTGAAACTTCCAGGCTTCATTTAAGCTTCCAACGAGATTTTGCCCATCACCTAACCATGTCAATAGATGGTCGAAAGGAGAAGAAACAACCAACTATTGCCAGGTGAAGGGAAGAGGCGATTTTGTCCATCAGGTTGTCCAGGAGTTTGATCTTCGTTCCGTCTTTTGTTTGGGAGAAGGTGGCCACAACATCTTCAAGGGTCGACTTTGTAGACCCAAGGAGGGCGTTCTTCCAGCTAGACTTGGGATTCTCCTTCACAAGATCCACATCCGCCTGTCCAGCAGAAGTTTTTGGTCTGGGATGGGGTATATTCCTTTCATCCCCTTTTAGGCAAGTATCAGTCAGACCTGGTGAAGTGGAAGGGGTGTGAAGGTTGGCATTTTCTTCCATATGGATCGTGGGGACCCCGCAGCCAGCTCAACAACATGTGCACCGATCGTAGAATCGAGTGTTGGGTCCAGCGGGGGAGGGGGGACCTCCCCAGAGGGGGTGGTCATCCAGGGACACAGGTTCAAACGCGAAGCAGGCGGGAGAGTTGCACACACAAATAAAATTAAGTCATGAAATTTCCATTGTCCATAATGTCATTGTTTCTCATAATAAAAACAATACTTGTTTTAAAAATAAACATTTTAGTTTATAAATAAGACACTTATAGTGAATAGCTATGATATTTTATTTGAAACAAAAAAATATTTATTTCACTTGTTAATGAATGTATTTATGTCTTTTTTATAGAACATTTATGGGTTCTCACGTGTCCAAGTATTGGTCCATTTTGACTAATATTTGGTAATTTTTTGTTTTATATATAGATTATTTATTTATAATATATAATATAAATATAAATATGTGACAAGACTGGATATTATAAGCACAAGTGAGTGTACAAATATTAGACGCTTACAACCAAAAACACTGGTAATGAAAAAGTCTCATGAGTTGGACTCTAACAAATGTATTAATCGCCTCAAATATATCTTTCCACGATCAACCTTAAACCACACACTAAGCAACATATTAAGTCTAGAAAATATGAGTCAACTATAAGTGTTTAACACTTTTAAGTCTAGAAATCAAAGCTTAAAGTATGTGATTTAAATGTCAGCATTTGAACCATGATAGAAGTGGCATAAGACTATGTTGGCCAAACCAAAGTTTCTCTGCAAACAAAAATGGACTGTGTGTTGTCACAAACAAAGAACCAATATTTAGCAGCCACCGAAATCGATAAACTCTTAACCATCCATCGATAAAGCCATGAGAAGATTAGCCACACAAATTATATGTAACGCTGACCAAAGGATTAATGGAAGAACTGCCAAAACACCCAAAATAAAATTTGCCACTGAAATATATATGTTGCAAACTAAATCGATGTTGGCCTGGGACACAAAAAGAGAAATAAAAAAGCTGGATAATTTTCAAACGTTGATATCACAATGCGTACTTTTGTAGGTTGACAATGTATCGACGCCCAAATAATGCTAAATGATTGCCCAGATGGAGCAAGAAATATGGCCGGATTAAGCCAAATTGCAACAACACCCAACAAAAAATTCCCCCAAAAGACCATTTTTTTCAAAAAGGGAGCCGGATTAAGGCATTGTTTTTTGTGAACTAGTTTGATGGGAAAGGGGGCAATTTTTTTCACCTACAATGGATTTCTCTCCAAAAGCTCAATTTTTCGATATGGGATGGAGTTTTTACTTGGCCAAACTCTGATATCATGTTGGAATAATGAAGAGGTCAAAATGAAATTACAACTATTTCTCTTCAAAAGTTCAATTTTTCGATATGGGATGGAGTTTTTACTTGGCCAAACTCTGATATCATGTTGGAATAATGAAGAGGTCAAAATGAAATTACAAATTTCAAGGCCAAAATGAAATTACAAATTTCGAGGATCAATCAAGAAAGATTCTAACTACAAAAGAATGTTTGAATATGAGCTTGAATGAACAATAAGATCAAAATGAAATGATTGAGATGAAATTTATATGATACAATGTACAAATGAGCCTTGCTTATAAAAACAAGGTAATGAGGTAGAAATGCAATTACCTTGTTACAAATATTAAATGCACAATGCCTTATGAAACTAACATTAAATAATGAGTGGTACTAATGATAATTGTTGTAGGCTTTGAGGTTACATGTATTCACTCTTAAAATTTTGAAATGGCTCTTCCTGCCTGCCCCTGCTCGATCGTTCCTCTGCAAATCCCACCTGGCTTTATTATGCACTCGACTGTCGATTTCACCCCGCTTTCTCCTCATGTTGGGGCCGTTGGTGGCCTGGTCAGTGGTACTTCCCATGCGACGCCAACTACTAGTTCAACTCCCTTGTGCAATGCTCCCCGGGTGGGCTCTGCTCGTTGTGATGCTATCATTCCTGGTGGAGACTTGCCCTCGGCGATAGGGTCGTGGTTGGTTTGTGCCCTCCCCCACCGATGGATTCCCTTCTCAAGGGAGCCACTAGTGCTAACTCTCTGGGTGATGCTTCTCAACTGGTTGCTATTGATGTTGTGGGTGCTAAGGTCCAACCCAAACCTTATTTTGCTGGCAAGCGCGACTTTGCTCCTATAGACGAATCTGTTGCCTTGCCCTCCAAGGGGGTTTGTCATTTTCCTTATGCCAAATTCTCCCCTGTGGTGGTCTGTGGACAGGATGTGGTGGATAACATTGGGTTCTACCAACACTGTGTTTTAGTGTGTAGATTCTCTGGGCTTTGGCCTTCACTACCAGACCTCCACACCTGGGTGAGTGATTCTTTGAGGCCTTTGGTGGCTCATAATATTGAGCCTTTTCCTTGTGCTAAAGGCTTTTTCATTACTTCTTTTACATCTTCGGCTAGAATTGAGGTAGTCAGATTATTTTTGGCTTTTGCAACACACAAGAACTACAAAGTTTATCAAATGGATATTAAATGTGCATTTTTGAATGGAGATCTTGAAGAGGAAGTATACATTGAACAACCTAATGGATTTTCTTTGACAGATGACAATGATATGGTTTGCAGGTTAAGAAAAGCTCTGTATGGACTAAAACAAACTCCAAGAGCTTGGTATGCAAGATTGGATAAGTATCTTTTACAGATTGGTTTTACTAAAGGAAATGCAGATAGCGATTTATATTACAAAATAACTAATGATGACATCTTGATTATAGAAGTATTTGTTGATGATATAATCTTTGGAGGAGAAGATGGATTATGTAAGGAATTTTCTATTAAAATGCAACAAGAATTTGAAATGTCTATGATTGGAGAAATAAAATTCTTTTTAGGATTGCAGATTTCACAGACTGATAAAGGTATAGTCTTGAGTCAATCCAAATACTTAAAAGAGTTACTAAAGAAATTTGGGACGGAGAACTCTAAACTGGTAAGCACATCTATGACAACAAATGACAAATTATCACAAAGGGATGAATCTACACCTGTTAATCCAACTAGATACAAATATATGATAGGAGGTTTACTGTATTTGACACAAACCGGACCTGATATTATGAATGCAGTATGTATTGTTTCAAGATTTCAAAGTAATCCTAGAGAAAATCATGAATCAGCAGTAAAAAGGATTTTCCAGTACTTACAATGCACTATAAACCTTGGATTATGGTATCCTAGAGATGAAAATTTTGATCTATGTGCATACATAGATGCAAATTGGGCAAGAGATGTGGACGATAGGAAAAACACCACCGGCGGAGCATTCTTTCTTGGAAACAGACTAGTTTCTTGGTTGAGTAAGAAACAGAGTTGTACATCTTTATCAAAAACAGAATCAGAATATGTTGCAGCAGCAACTAACTGTACATAGGTACTATGGCTTAAGCAAATGTTGAATGACATAAAGGTAAAATGCAAGGAACCTATTACTATCTATTGTGATAACACTGCAGCAATTGATATATCTAAGAATCCGGTATTACATTCTAAAACCAAACATGTTTCTATCAAACTGAACTTTCTAAGGGAAAAAGTTGAAGCTAAGAAGATAAAACTGGTTTATGTGAATACTAAAGAACAGCTTGCAGATATTTTCACAAAACCTTTGCCTAAGGAGACTTTTGAATATCTCAGAAATCAGCTTGGAGTCATACCATCACCGGTAGAGACTTAGGCAGTTGATGATTGTTATCAACCGACATAATTTATAGAGAAATCTTTTACTCCGATCTTTGATGAGGAAGCTACTTCTCAGGGGGAGTAGTTGATATATTGAATTGATTGGTATTTTGTATATGAACTTGGTTTTTTTGTAACTTTGGCATTTGATGTCAAAGGGGGAGAGATATCTATGAAAAACACATTATCTTTTAGGAGAGATTGGTATTGAAAAACTTTGGAAAACACATGTTGCTCCCAGGGGGAGAGATTGTTGTTTAGGAGAAATTATTTTCTGGTTATGATCTTTTTGGAGATTGTTGGTTTTTGATACTTGGCATTTCTATTTTGGCACTTTGATGGTTTTTCCATCTTGTGTTGCCATCAATGCCAAAGGGGGAGATTGTTGGTATTTTGGTATGGTTTTGTCATTGATGTCAACACCTACTAAAACACTAGCACTTTGGAGATCCAGTAACATTCACCAACAAACAAGTAACTATTGCACAGTTACTGGTATATGGCACACCGGCAAGATATAATAATCACCGGCACTTGGAATGATATGGAACACTTGGTAATGTCGAAGACATCGTGTGGACATCTTGTCTTAATGAATTAATCATTGGTATATTCATAGTTGCATATTTGTTGTTACCGGCAAATAGGTCTAGGGTTACACCGACAGGTTTATCTTTTCCAGATCAACATGGCACGCTATGGAGATGATTAATTATTGTTGTAAATGCATTAAGCCGACATGTTCAATCTGTTATTGCATCGGATATTATATTGTTTGTAAAATGTTTTTATTGTAATATCTTGTAGAGCCGACCTACTAAAATTGGTCTTAGGTTATGGTATAAATGTAAGATCTTATTTGTAAGATTAAGTGTGGAATGCGAAAAAAAGATTGTGTGAAGGTATATGCGAGATTAAGTAGAGCTATACATGAAGACATCATTTGAAGGTAAAGCTAGGTTTTTGTGGAAGCATATCAGCATTACACTGGTACTAAATCCAGTATATGAAGATGCTATTTTGTGCAGTACATTATTATTGGATTTAACCATCCAGTTGTAGTCAGTGTGACTCCCATTTTGTGATTGAGTAGTGAGCTCTAGGCTGTTGGCCTTTTTGCATGTGTAGACCCCATTTATGTACACCTACTATCTGTAGTAGTATCATCTGATTGTGGGTAAGGTTTCCCACAGTGGTTTTTCCCCTTACAGGGTTTCCACGTAAAAATATTGGTGTTATGTGTTGTGGATAACTTTGTGTTTATGTTTCATGCATTAATCTTTACCGGTATAGCAATTAACTGTTAAAACGGTTTACCGACATACTTAACTAGTTTATCGGTATTAAGCAATAAGTTGGTTAAGTTGTTTTTGGTTTGAATTTATTTGTTCTCATGTTATCTGTTTTGATTTTTGGTTGTTGTTAATGTGTTGTTGATAGTCTTTGACTATGTTAAAGGATCGACACTCTAGTTAAGGCTCTTTTTTAATCAAAAACATTAAATAATGAGCTACGACTCATATCTATCTAGAATGACACCTAGGATAACTAACATGAACAATATTAAATGGCAAGTTACATGTGACAACTAACTTAAATGCAAACTAGCCTAAGTAAACTTAACATGTGGATAGGTTCTAACTATGAACTAGTTAGGATATAACCACATTCACACCAACATTTTTCTTAGTGTAATAGAATTGTTTGGGTTATTATTGAGAAGAACGATTTTAAGTTTGATTTATGTTCTATGTATACTCTAAATGGCTATAAATATAGAAGAATTATGGAATTGGATTTCCTATTTCATTCTTAATGTTCATTGGATCATGTGGGACAATTTTAATATGTTTGAATATAAAGAATAATGTGAGGGATAAAGATGCCTTATAGAAAGGTTCTAAACAACATTTTGTCTAAAATGAAATTTTTTTACAACATTGTGGATTCGCTTGAGAATAAAAAAAGTAATAATAGTTAGATTTGGTATACATGGTGTAATAACCAAGTTCATGGTGAATGGAGTTTATTCAAGGCTTGAAATTTTTTATGCCAATGAATGTCTTATATTTTAAGTAACAATGGAAGAAATCATGTTGAGGTGATACCTTCTACAATTTCTAAACACTCTCTTATTGATTCATTTATTAAATTTGAGTACAATATTCTAAAAGACATTTAAAAAATAATTTATTCGAACTTAATATTTCTTTATTGAAAGAAAAAAATCCTAGGATATCTTTTGTGTTAGGAACTTTAACAAAATTTTCCCTGTTAATGGGGCTTCGAGGGATAATCCTCCTCTTTCTGCAATGTTGCCTATTGTGTGGCTTCCACCGAAGCCGAGATGGATCAAGATAAACTTCGACTGAGCATCTCGGGCCCTCAAGTGCAGGTTGTATTGCTAGAGATAGTAATGGGGTGACTCTAGCTAGAGGTGCACTACGACTACCTCAAGGTACCAACAATGAAGCAGAGATCAAGGTGGCCTCACTGGCAGTCCAGCTTGGTGAAAAACTTCGAGTGATGAAATTGCATATGGAGGGAGACTCACAAGTCATAATACAAGCTCTAAGTCGTGGCATAACCCCAAACTGGAAGATTGACAGGGAGTTGAAGTGGGTCAGGAATATCCTCAGCAAATTCCAAAGTTTTAAGATTTCACATACGTTAAGAACTGGAAACCAAGAGGCTGATAAATGTGCCAACAATCTTTTGAACTCCAAGTTCACGAAATCAAGTGGGAAATCTTCCACCCCAACAAATAGATGCGGTAACGGTAAGTGGACATGCGAGTTGGGGAGAGGGAGTTAATGCAATAGACGGGGGATGAACATTTCAGGCGTGGGAAAGTACGCATGTGTCTGCTTCAACATGTTGGGACGCAGCCTCATCCAAGGTGGAAGAGCAAAGGTGGCGACGCCTTTCACCTACCCATACATGCGAAGGAGGTTACCATATCTTCTCTTTGATTTAGCACGCCTAAACTCTGGTACTACAGTTATTTCCCTCGTAGGGTGTGTGAGGTTGGCAAACTTAAATTCTTGTCCACGCCTTTGTCAAGAGCCAAAAGGCATAGACAGCACATGTTTCTCAATTCGCACTACAGGATTTGAGCAAGACAAGGCAGAGAAGTGAAGTGACGATGGAACCAAATTTCTCCCTCAAAGCTTCGCGGCCTATTATAGCCTTTTGGGGTCAGATTACAGATGAGAGACTGTCGAACATCTTCTTGTTCGAGAAACATACTTTCCTTACCCGGATAAAGCTGGTCATCGAGGACAAATACCTGAAGGGAGATCAAGTATCAGACGAACGTTGATGTAGCGTCCATGTTTGTCACGTGGTGCCTAGAACTCAAGAGTAGAGAGGATGTAGAATGGTTGATTCGAGGGTGTGTGAGGGAGGAGTGGTGTGGGGATCTAGACAGCTTCCTCCACATGACAAGAGATGGTGTGGGCTTCATGTGCCCGAATGGTGTTTGGCTCCACGCGAGTGATTTCAACCCCCCACTGCGTCCATATTTTTTCTGAAGTGCCAACTGCAACAAGGAGGCTAGGAGGGCAGCGACACAAGTTGGCATGCATGGTGTCAAGGAGTTTCTAGGAGCCTAGGAAAGACAAGAAGTGTGGATGGAAGTGGCGAAGTGGGGCATCGTGGATGCTAAGCCTTCCTAGTCGGAGTGCTCCACCCCAACCAAATGGAAACGAGGCCAACCGAGGAAGGAGAGGACGATTTTGCCGAAGCGAGAACTGTGGATTAGATTTCCACCTGAGGAGCAAGACAATGATGTCATCGATGAGGAGGCGGAGAGGGACTCGACGAGGATGCCTAGCAAAAAAGGCAAGGAGATCGTACTTGCTCCATGATGGGGAGTTGTTTATGTTTTTTATTATTTTGAATTATGGATGTGTATGGTATATCTGCTATGGGAGGGTAGCTCGTTCAAGAGGATAGCACAGGGTTATGGGTTTAGGCAGTTGATTTTTTTGGAACTATTAATGATAAATATCCTATTTACCAATAAAAAAAAAGAAACTTTAACAAAATCTTTAATCCATACCTCAATTAAGAATTCTAGGTCAAATTAAGTTAAGTCCTAGTCCATATTAAGTTAAATTAATCTTGGTTTGGATATATTTTGGGAGGTATTTTCTATTAAAAGATGGGATAACTTGTTGGTTTGGAAAAATATTTTGAAAACTATTGAAAGTAGGAAGGCTTTAGATAAGAGGAGATTAGAAAAGACCCTCAGGTGAAATTCTTAGAACTAGAATTAAGAATTTAAAATAATATTAATGATAGATATATTTAATCTGATAGCCTTTTGATCGTTGTATATCAACTTAGATGTTTGCAAAAATATAACAATTGGGAGCTAAAATTAGAACCAAAGTAAATTGACTAAAAGGAGATAAAAGGACTAAATATTTATTCAATATTCCAAGTGTTCTAAAGAAAAAAAATGGTCTAATTGATATTAAGGATTCTAATACTAACAACCTTGTGGATATCAAGAATGCTTTCTAGAGCTTCTATCATAACTTGTTCTGTAATAAAGATAATGAGCAAAGTAAGGTTACCGAAAAAATTATAAGAAAATTATTTTAAGGTTACTAAGGAGTATGCTAAAGAAATAAGTAATATTATTTTTAAGGATGAAGCCATTAGAACTATTGTCCTTCTACAATGGTAAGTTCATTGGAATTGATGGGCTTCCCATTAAATTTTATAAAGCTATTTGTGATAAGTTGTTTTTAGAGGATCTCATAGAAGTCTGAGGAAGCATTTGTATGGGATCTCTTGGTTGTAATATCAATAGGGTGTGGTCAAATTATTGTCTAAATGATAGTGACAATACTCTTATTAAAAATAAAAACTAGAGACATATTAACTTATTTAATGTTTCTTATAAAATCCTTGCTAAACTCCTCGTTCTAAGACATTGATTTTTTTTCCATTTTTTTTTAGCTCAACCCATATTTATTAAAGGTGGATGTATTTTGAAAAAATTGGCATGAAGTGGGCCAAGCACTCTAATTATAATATTAGTATCTCACTGTTTGATTTTGAAAAAAAACTAATGATAAGATTGAATAGGACTTTGTGATTATTATTATGGAAGCTTTTATTTTTTCTTAAATCATTTTGTAAGTGGTTTAAGATTCTATAGAAATATGCTTCAATCTGAATTGACATCAATGTATATTTGGCTAACATTTTTTTCGTACAAAGGTCTATAAGAAATGGTTGTCTTTTATATATCTCACTTTTTGTTATTGAATCTAATGTCTTGTATTATATATTGAAGATAGATTCAATTAAACCTCCTCTTAGAGGGATTTGTTTACCTAATAATAATGAGTTACTCAATGTTCAATTTGTTAATGGTGTTGCTCTTTTTATTGATATGAGTAAACATAATGTCAATAATGTCTAAGATAGGCTCAACGTGCTTTGTAGGACTTTTGGGGCAAACCCATCTTTTTTCATTGGCTAGCAAAGTGTTAGTTTTCCCAAAAAAAATCTTCTTAGAGCATCAATTACTCCTCTCCTTGAATTTTTGGAAAAAATTGTAAATTTTCAAAAAATGTTAATAAGGAATTTTTCATTGTTAGTTGGAAATGGCGATAACAAAATGCATGCTATTAGTTGGACATGGTGTTGATTGCATAAGGGGCTTGGTCTTAAAAATTAAAATTGCAAGGAATTTATCTTGATACTAAGTGGATTGTAAAATGTTCAGTGGAAATTAATCAATATAAAGTATTCATTAGAAATAATATTTCTCTTTCCAAACCTAAGAAGGGAAAAAACTAAGCTACTTTGCATCCTCGTGACATCTTGTTTGAAAAATTATAAGTTTTAACCTTTTAACTATTTGTAGCAACATTTGGAGGGCCTAAGAGAGTGTTAAGCATCTTCTAAAAATAATGAGTCCTCTCCAAAATCTATTTTCATTTCT